>NC_138956.1:8750000-9002500 GCF_965226115.1 Aulonocara stuartgranti | reverse complement strand
ACTTTTTGTTTTATTTGCCAGTTCAAAGTTGTCCATTTTTTTTCAACAATGATTTGTTTGTTCAATATTTCTTTTTTGAATAAATAAATTATTCAGCTTTACAATTTAGTTAGTGTAAATATAGTGTAAATAACTTTATAACGCTTATTATTAATAAAAAGCATAGCATTATTGAGGCACTGCAAATTATTTTTCCCAACATTAGTTGAAGGCTATAGCAAAACTGAAACCCGTTTGTGTAAATGTGAACACTGCACTGAGTTCTCTAAATATCTTCAATTCTTTTGACATCTTAGAAAAGAATTAGCCCGGAGACACAATGTTCATTTCATCGTCCCATATTCCAGTAAGCGTTTTACCCACTGTGGAAATATAGGATCCAGAAACAACATCAGCAAACACTTAATGCATTTAGTGTGCTAGCAGTACAGCAGAAGTCAGGTATCTACCTACTAGCCTAATCAGTCAGAGTTGTGGTGAAATTTTTTTCTCTTCCAGGGAGAGGTTTTGTGGTCAGATCGGACAAAAAAGGACCGGTTTGGCCAAAATGACAAGAGTAAAGGTCAAACCTGAGAACTCTGTCCCAGCTGTCATGCATGGTGGCGGTACCATCATGCTCTGGAGCTGTTTTACTGCCAGTGGTACTGGTACGTTGCACATAGTGGAAGCAGATCAACCGCTAAATGGTTGAAACTTGGATACAGTTGGGTTTTACAACTTGACAATGATCCCAAACACAAATCAAACCTGGTTTTGGTCTGTTTAATGACTGACTGTAATGTAATCAGTCATTACATTAGAATGGCATTCCCTATTGAAAATTTGTGGACTACACATAAAAGCTGGGTCTGTTCCAGGAAACCAATTTAAATTAACGCATTTTAAATCTACCAAGAGTGCTCAAATATTAAGCCAGAAGTATTCTTGTCATACTTGCTGAAAGCTACCAAAAGGGTCTGGTCGAGGGACATTTAACTAATTTAATAAAGACGGCCACATTATGTATGCTGTCCAATCATTCCATCCTAGAAAAAGAACAGACTGAAGAAATCAAGCTAACTTTCCCATGTTGTTCTAGCAGGTAGTGTAAATCAGGTTGTCCTTCAACATGAGGACACAAAACAAGTGGGGTTCTTCGAATGAGCCTAGCAGTAATGGCAGTAATTTTTCCTCCAAAGCAAAACAAAGCATTTAAAAAGTCTTTGATAATTCTTTGTGGCTTTTTCGCTGAGTCACACATTTCACAGTGCGCAACTCTCTTGGTTCCAATTTATTATTAAACGCTGACTAATGTAGCTTTAAAGAAAGTAATGATGTGACTATCATAATTAAGCCCCTGCGAGTATTCCAGTGTGAGAAGAATGATTCATCAGCAATCGAACACGTGCACAGTGCAAACTGTATGGTTACAGTTTGTGAAATTCTAAAACTAGAATAAAAGCAAACCGATTTGTTGCTGTGTTTGCGCAGGAAGTTACTGAAGGAGCATCAGTTGGAGGCAGTGACCAAAGCGGCCCAGCAGGAGGAGCTGGAGAGAAGGCGCCGTCTGGAGCAGCAAGGACAACAGGATTTCCCCATACCGCTGCTGCCCGAATACACAACTGGTGAGAATGTGTGCACAAACATGCAAACTCGCTGCTCCATCAGACAGTAACTGTCTAAACTGTACAACAAACTGCAATTTCAAGTTTGTATCCAGGTTCAGAAAAAACGACTCGATTTTGCTTTCTTTTTGATCATCTCACAGCTGTTTTTTTTCTCTTTTCATCCCTCATTTGTCCCCAAATCTTCTTCCAATACTAACGTCACCTACGTAACCTTTTCTCCAGGTGATGTGACAACGCATGCGTCGTCATCGGCAACGTCAGCAGCATCTCAGCAAGAAGTGAACTCGAGCAGACGGGAGGTGATCTGTGTGGACTCGGGCAGCACGGGCATCAGTGAAGACGACAGCAAGGCTAACATACCCGCCTCTGTTAGCCCACAACACACACACAAAACAGGTAAGAGACACAGACAGAGGAAGGCAAAAAAAAAAAAAGTAATGCCAAGTGTTTTAGACCAACTTAAACCAGCAGCTCAGTTCAGTTTGAACAAGAGCTTTTATTCTTATTGTCAAAGGACATCACTTGAAATCAGATGTTTCTCAAAGCAGACAGAAAAAAACTAACAGAAACAAGATGTTTGTCTGGTTCCAACGTCCCTTTTTTGTGTGTTTTATGACTGAAGAGTCGTTACTTAGCTGTGTTATTGCACGCTGTTGTTGTTTTACATTTCAAGGGAATACTTGAGGTTTCTTTCAGTCAGCATATTTCCTTTTCAGTCTTTAGAAGAAGTATTCAAAAATGCTTGTGTTAAAAAAAAATGTGAGGTATATTTTTAAAAAAAAACTAAACACAGTTTGCATTTTGTGGACAAAGACTTGGAGTACTGACCCTTTTCTTGTAATCTCAGGGTGTATTTTACATGTATCATGGAATAATCGTAGAGGGGACGGTCGCCTAACTGGACAAAACCTTTAAAAAGCAGAATCCTTATTGTTACAAAGCCCAAACACCACAGTGTGCAGCAACTTTTCGTTTTTCGGGACATTCAGGATTTTAGTGTATTTCTTTTCCCATTCATTCCTCATCACGTTTAACAGAGGTTTGAGGGCAGATTCAACTTGCAGAAACTTGGATTTTAAGTTTAAGCCATCTGGTTATAAGCTCAAAACCATGTTAGGTCTTTAAAACTTCCAGGATCAATCGCACTTTAAGGACTGGCAGCTTCTCCAGGCTCTCAGTTTCAGCTGTGGCAGGCTGCAGACTTCCTCTTTGGGTTATTTAATTGGTTTGCCTTATTAGTGCAGAATGAAGTATTGTCCGTTTATGCTATCAGGCGTTGCACAATTGCTGTCATGACTTATGTAAAAGTGACTCATCTGTTCTACTCAAACATGTAGCAGTTACATCACAGTGTCTGTCCTACTGTTGGATTTCTTGGTACTGAAGGTACTGAAGGCTGCACAATGCAAAATCATAAAGTCATAAAACATTTTACTACAGTCGGTGTTGAGAAACAGTAGATCCACAGTGTGCACCTTCTCTTTTTCTTTACACAACATAATGTTAAAGTTCAAGCTTGACCGTAAAGAGGGGGGTGTGTGTGTGTGGGGGGCACACTGACCCATCAAAAGGAAATATCTCGCAACTGTAGCAGTTTGACGTTGTCTGGTGGAAACCTCACATCTCATCAGCCTTTTAAAGATTAAGCAAACCAGCCTCAATAGCCTCATGACAGGCATGCGTTTATTAAATTACACACTCTGTTTCAAAATGCTTTCTGAGCCCAGGGGTCTGGAAAGCTGACGCAGTAAAAGACCCGACAGATTGAATTTCCAGAAGAAAAAAAAAAGGAAGATTTGAAAGACAGCCTGAACTTGAATATCGAATGAGGTTTTTACTCCAAAAACCACAAGTCAGCACATATTTAGGTGTCCATTCATCTGCAGAGATGAACAGAAATCAGCATTTATGTTCAACATCACGTCTGTAAACTACAGGAAGTCGTATGGGTTCTGTTTTGTGACTGAAGCTCTAGTTTCGCTCTCGCAGCTGCCTCAGTAGAGCCGCTGGAAAGGAAGCGTCCCATTATTTCAAATGAAAACTTGCTGATTACTTTACTTGTGATTAAAAAAAAGAAAAGAAAAGAATCCTTCAAGGGAGGATTTTGTAAAAACATTTAAACTTAATTACTAAAAGTCTTACAGCACCAATTTAAACTGAGGTCAAAATTCTCCCTGCTTCCTGTAAAGGTTGTGTGTCTGTGTGTGCGTGTGTGAGTTATAAATTGCAGGGTGTTTTCGTAGATTAGCTGCCATGTGCATCAGAATATTTAGAACCTTCAGAGAGTACATCATGTACTGTTCCCTTATTGCCCAAGTGCGCACTCTCTCACACCCTCACACAGTCACAAACATTCAGAAAGCCACTCAAGGATAAACACACACGCACACAGTTTGGTATAAACACATATATTTCAGTGTCGGGGCCAGAAGATGAAGGCAAACCGTAGACACACATACCTGCAACACAAACAAATGAGGATGGGAGGGTGAGAGAGATGGCCGTGATAAACAGAGACGGTTAATATGTAGATGTGAAAGCTGAGAAAGACAAAAGCAAAGAGGAAAAAAGGCAAATGTAAGGGGGAGAGGGGAAGGGAGATGAAAGGGGAAAGTGTGGGTCTGTGTGTGTGTGTGGGGGCAGATCAGAGTGGGTCTGTGGAGCAATAAAGCCGGCTAATCCTGGTTATGAGCCAGAACACACTCACATAACAAACACACACACTTTCACCACAGTGGCACAGTGACATTTCTAGTTTGGGTTGCATAACCAGTCTCCCCCTCCACTCTAATCCTACTTGTATAACCAGCCATTCACTGCAGTTATATAAGCTCTCTCTCCCTCTCTCTCTCTCGCGCGCGCGCGCACACACACACTAACATACTGACACACACCACCTCTTCCCGTTGTGCCCTCACAGGCTGCCAGCTTGTGTAACTTTAACCACTTGATACCGCTGACGTTGAATTCCTTTTTTTATCAGATATGGATTTCGGTCGTTCCATTTCCAAACGCGCACGCACATAACCTTCGCGTTTGAAGCAGCGTCATACAAGATGCGACCAGTGACCCCTGTTACTTGACATGAATGTATGAAGGCCATTAAAAAGAAGGAGGGCTTGTTTTCATTGGAATAGCTGCTGCAAGATTTCTCAATCTTTGGCACTTGGGCCGCTGGGCCTGTTTATTCACAGTCTCTCATTCTGTGTGTCTCAAAAGCGAAACAGCCCTGCTCACCACGAAAACAGCATGAAATGCACCGATTCTTAAAGTGTTTATCATTTAACCTAGTAGAATTACCAATTTTACATAATTAATAACTTCTCCAGTTTGCAATTTCTCCTCCACCCCCAAAAAAATGATGAAAATTTTTTATATGCAAGTGTTTGTGTACTCTCTCCGGCCTGCGCAGACGTCATAGATCTGAGCTCTGGCGAGGACGACTCCATCGTCCACGTTAGCGAGTCTACAGCTGAGGAAGAAGAAAGCGAGCCGAGCGACGCCCACATCAACGATACCCTCAACCAGCCGGACGCCCAGGGGAGGGTGCTGGTCAACCTGAACCATCCGACTACAGAGGAAGACATCTTCCTGTCGCCTCAGCTGGCCAGAGCAGTGAAACCTCATCAGGTACTAATGTAGCAGCACCTAGTGTAACTTTTTGAAAAATCCAAAAAAAGGAGAATTTATTCATTGTGTTTAAAAAGTCCTTTAATGTCAATTTTGTAAAGCCCCATAAATCCTGACCCCGGAGTTTCACTCTCTCTGCTTTTCTTATGCTGCCTCTTCCTCCTTCTCAGATTGGGGGAATCCGTTTTCTGTACGATAACCTGGTGGAGTCGGTGGAGCGCTTCAGCAGCAGCAGTGGATTCGGCTGTATCCTGGCACACAGCATGGGCCTGGGAAAAACGCTGCAGGTCATCTCCTTCATCGACGTCCTCTTCAGACGCACCCAGGCTCACACCGTGCTCGCCATCGTACCTGTAAGAACCCGCGGGTTTGATCTTGGTGTAGTAGAACGGAGAAGGAATCAATAAATGCTCAGATATATGGAAGAAGAGAAAAATCTAAGTGGATTAAATCAAAAGATATAAGTGAATAGATGAATAATAGAATAAGTGCAGGGACACGTTTTGCCTGCGAGCTTTCGATCGATAGAAAGAAAGTGTGTGTAAAAGTTGATGTGAAGAGAAACTCAGAGAAAAGGGCATGTTAATAAATAATGTTAAGATGTTCTGCAGCTCACGCTTGCATGAATTATTGATCGTATTTATCCTTGAGTTCTATTATCTTAAAATGATTTTGCATCAAAAGGGAAAATGAAACACAAAAAACGGAGCACATTTGCTGGACTTGTGAAGCTGGAAGGCAACACGCTTGTTGCCTTTGTTTGGAGTGAGGTTTCTGAGCTGTCACTCTTATGACGTGAACAGAATTCTTATAGAAATTAGATGATAAGCTATAAGAGGGTTTGGTGATTTTTTAAAATGTATATATTTTTTGTTGTTCCAGGTGAACACGCTGCAGAACTGGCTGTCAGAGTTCAACACCTGGGTCCCGCCCCCTGAGGCTTTACCTCCAGATCCTGATCCTGCAGTGGTGACACCACGTACCTTTAAGGTTCACATTCTCAACGATGAACACAAGTGAGTAACAAACACACTTCTTTTTCTTTTTTTTTAACCTAATCCTTTTTAAGATTGGGCGCTTAAAAACAACCACGTCTTTGTTGTTTTGCTCTATCACACTAGACAGAATTCAAATTGATTAAATTTTATGTAATCATCGAGGAAGAACCAAAAACAATAAAAATCCTGCAGGTTCTCTCCTCCTCACACAGACAGCAGGGTCAAAGCAGTCAGGAAGTGTTTCATTTATCTGCCTTTAAAAAAACCAAAAAGACTAAGCTGACCCTCTGGTCGGCCTGTGAGCTTAATCCCCGTCTGGCCCGTCCTTTCTCCCGTCTCTCTAGTATCTTCCCTCCCAACAGCTGCTGGATTTCTGCTGGAAAAGATTTTCTGATTCTCACGCGTATGTGAATGTCTGAAAATATTTATTTAATATAAGATAATCGGATATTATTACAGGATTTCCTCCCTTCTTTGACTCATTTTCTTCGCCTTTAGTCATACATCTCACACTTTTTCATAGGTTTCACTTAAAGGTGCTTCGAATCACATTTAAGCTCATCACTCAAAGGAAAACATGCCTCCAGCTTTCTTTCTCTTTTTTTTCTTCTTTTTTTTATTGAACTGTAATGAATGTTATCTTTTTAGGAAAACACTTTTACTTTGTGGATTGCTGCCAGGCAAAAATATATTTCATTGTCTTACCTTTGAGAAACACAAGCAGTAACCAACCTGATATCTTCTGGTGATATCCAGGAATACTACAGCCAGGGCAAAGGTGGTGGAGGACTGGGCTCGGGACGGGGGCGTGCTGCTGATGGGCTACGAGATGTATCGCCTTTTGTCACTGAAGAAGAGCTTCGTGGCTGGAAGGAAAAAGAAGAGCAAGAAAGCAGCGGGACCTGTCGTCATCGACTTGGATGAAGAGGACAGGCAGCAGGAGCTACTTAAAGGTTGGAGAGACTGGGGATGATGATAGAGGTTGCAGGACAGGAAGGACAGGACGTGAAGTAAAAATGGGAGAAATGCAAAGACTAGAAGTTTCAGATTACAGCGCAAGAACAATCAGAATTGCAAATTAGATTAAAAATATCCTCACTTGTTCTCTGTAGGTATCGAGAAAGCTTTGGCTCGGCCCGGTCCAGACGTGGTAATCTGCGACGAAGGACATCGCATCAAGAACTGCCACGCCAGCACGTCGCAGGCTCTAAAGAACATCCGAACCAGACGCCGTGTGGTCCTCACCGGTTACCCGCTCCAGAACAACCTGATTGAATACTGGTGCATGGTCGACTTTGTCCGGCCCGATTTTCTAGGTACGGAGCAACCTGTGCCTCGTTTCAGCAGACGAGCATTAGCAGTTAATGTCAACACTGCAGCTTTTACACCCTGTGCACATTTCAGGTACGCGGCAGGAGTTCAGCAACATGTTCGAGCGTCCCATTCTGAACGGCCAGTGTGTGGACAGCACACCTCAGGACATCCAGCTGATGAGGTACAGGAGCCACGTCCTGCACAGCCTGCTGGAGGGCTTTGTACAGAGGTAAGGGTCACTGTCATTGTCCATAAAAGAAAAGCTCAGTGAGGTTTTTGCGAATATTGATTGTAATTTGTCTTTAATCCAGACGAGGCCACGATGTCCTGAAGGACCAGCTGCCTTCTAAGGAGGAGCATGTGATTCTGGTGCGTCTGTCTCCCCTGCAGAGGGCCCTCTACACAGAGTTCATGAACCGCTTCAGAGAGGCAGGAAACACGGGCTGGCTCAGCCTCAACCCGCTCAAAGCGTTTTGCGTCTGCTGCAAGGTGAGGAGTGCGAGCGTGTGTCTGGATCTCTTCAGAAACTTTGTTTCACTGGTGACGATAATGACATTTATATATAGTTTTTTTAAATATAAATTTGCGTTATTCTTCAGATTTGGAACCATCCAGATGTCCTGTACGAGGCTCTGCAGAAGGAAAACCTGGCAAGCGACCAGGATTTAGACCTTGATGACATCACCTCTACAGGACGATGTCCGGCACCAACCAATCAAAAGCCCAAGAACCTGGACAACTCTAACCCCGTCGGTGGCCTGAGCCTTAACCAGCTGCAGGAGAAAGCCAATCAGGTCATCACATATGAATGGGTACGTTGGAAGACTATTAGAAAAGTGCGATCCAATCAAAGTTAACAAATGTTGGTACTGAAATTTTAAATAGTCCATGCTGTTTTCAGATGTGAGAAAACTGGCCCATAGTTCCCATCTGTAACCTCACTTTTTCAAAATCAGTGAAACTGCTTATATAGGAAAAACCTCTGAAGCTGGTCTGCAAGCAGTTTTTACAGTCTGTCTTCTCACGCGGACAGGCAAAGGACATCATGACTGACTACAAGCCTGGCATCCTGGAGAACTCTGCAAAGATGGTTCTGCTGTTCCACCTGATAGAGGAGAGTGTCAGAAAGGGAGACAAACTCCTCGTCTTCAGGTAAAAGATGTAAAAAGTGCTAGGATGCAGATTTTTGATTCGAAAGAAAAAGTAATAAAAATCTTTACTTTTCAACAATTTTGCATTCCATTACTTACACTCGTGCACCTCATGGATCAGATTTCTTATCCCCCATCCGTCCGTCTGCCTTCTTGCAGTCAGAGTTTGTCCACGCTGACCGTGATCGAGGATTTTTTGGCTAAGAGACCAGTGCCTCCATCACCCAATGTGCCCAGCAGAGACAGACCCAATCAAAACTGGGTCCGCAACCTCAACTACTATCGTAAGTAATCATGAGGTTTCGGAGGTGCGAAACAGCGCTCTATGTAATATGCTAAACCGAGCCGCTAATTATGCTGAACTGATGAGTCTGTTCTCTTTGGGGGAACTGACTGCAATGCTTTGGGTGCTGCCACTCTCATTGACTTGCCATGAGTGCTGCCACCTGCTGGTGTTTTCGATTTCTTTAAATAATACCTATATGTTGATTTATCATTTTTCTGCAAGCCAGTGTTTTCATTTACAGCTGTTCTATTTGTGGGGTTCATGTGTCGTAATTGATAAGAATGATCCACAGATATTTATAAAGATCTGTCATCCAAGATCAAATTACAGTTAATGTTTTATTTTAACTGGTTAGTTGAGCTCTAATAATATGAATCCTCAGCTGTAACTTGTCTCTATATACATGGTACTTTATCTGTACAGTCCATATAATAGCATATGGGGATTCAAATATTGAAGGGTAAAGTTTCACTGTACTGTGAAACAAGCAAGCAAGCGGTATAAATTCAGAGAAAAACAGGAAGAGAAGAGCTACAAGAATATAAAACTTAAAGAACATGAGAACCTCTTAGATATGAGTTGCCGTGTGATATTTTGAAGGACTGGATGGAAGCACAACTGCCTCAGAGAGAGAGCGACTGATAAACCAGTTCAATGACCCCTCCAACACCTCCGCATGGGTTTTTCTGCTGTCAACCAGGTAACACGCTCTCCACACTAATTATATCAATATTATAGGTCATAAATCTTAAAAGGAGTAATCAGCTTACTGCTGTCCCGTCTGTTCCTGCCAGGGCTGGTTGTCTAGGTGTGAACCTGATCGGGGCAAACCGCGTGGTGGTTTTTGACGCCTCCTGGAACCCGTGCCACGACGCCCAGGCCGTGTGCCGTGTCTACCGCTATGGGCAGAGGAAGCCGTGCCACATCTACAGGCTGGTGTGCGACTTTACGCTGGAGAAGAAGATCTACGACCGCCAGATCTCCAAACAGGGCATGTCTGGTGAGTCGGAAACATGTGAAAAAGCGCTGCAGAGAGTTCCAACGGAGCTGCAGTCAAATAACCTCTCCTAAAATATGTGCGTGGTAACGTTTTAGTTACTTAAAAATGCATTGCATACAGGAGCATTTGTCACAGACATTTTCCTGTATTTTTAACCAGAAATAACTCAAATTTTAAAAAAAGGAGGAGGAAAGGGAAAAAATAAGGAAAAATTATAAGACGTGGAGATTGTATTCAACCTCCATCATCCTCACTTCATGGAAATTTCACTCCCTTCAAACATCTGTCAGTGTTGAAATTCACTGAAAACCCCAAGTGTAGGTTCCTCTGTGCGAGCAGAACCCCTAAAACTAAATAATAAGCTCTGAGGTAAAGTCAGAGCTCTTCTGCCAAGAGGCTCTCGTCTGACACTGAAGTGTCTCAAGTGTTTGCTGTAAGCTTTGTCTGGTGAGACGAATACATCGAGGCCATTCAAATGTAGCCATTTCTGTCTACATTTTTTTTCCTTAGATGAATCTTTTTCCAAACAATTTTACCTCAATGTCTTAGTTCTTCTGCTTTTTTTCCCTTTCTGTCAATCAGACCGCGTTGTGGATGACCTGAACCCCGTGCTGACCTTCACCAGGAGAGAAGTTGAGTCTCTTCTTCATTTTGTGGAGGAGGAACCAGACTCATCTAGCATCCATCTGCAGCCCAACGACAGAATGGAGAGCATCCTCAAGAAGGCCCTGCACCTCAATCCCCACCTGATTACAAAGGTATGAGGAAACATATTGTCCCCATACGCCCTCTAGAGGCGATTACAAATAGAGCATAGACGCTCCTGCACTCCATTGTGTATTTTTTCCATTGTTCACTACGATTTGATGAAGATAAAAACTTGTTTTCTACAGACAGAAGTCTCCTTAAGTAAGCTTGTTTATGTTTTAGAGTTCTCTGCTAATTGAATAAGCCCCTAGCTGTCATTACAGCAGGATGACATGTCCAAGTGTGTCCATAGTTGCCAACTAAAATCCATTTTTGGAACTATGGGAAGTATGCCAAGGAGTTACAGTGAAGCTTTGTTTTACATTTATAACACTATTTTAAACAGCTTGTGAGGTTCTGGAGATTAAGACGTGATGAGTCATCACATAATTACACCCCTTTTTGTGGCTCGCTTTAAAAAGCAGAGAATCTTCCAATTGGCGTTCTCATGAATTTTATTAAATTGAATTGGTATAAGCTGGAAAAAATATAAATGTATAGGATGAGGTCATCATAAGTGAGGTAATCGTGCAAACTTGGAGCAGAACACTGATCAGCTTTCAACCTCCTCCTTTCTAGCAACCATTCCCCCACGAGTCCTTGCTGATAGACCGCAGGGAGCTGAAGCTGAGCAATGCAGAGAAGAAAGCAGCAAAGAAGGGCTACGAGGCTGAAAAGAGGGCCTCGGTGCCATACACCCGCCCTTCCTACGCTCACTATTACCCTGCCAGTGATCAGAGCCTTACCAACATCCCTGCCTTTAGCCAGAGAAACTGGTTAGTAATTGACATCTACAATCCCAGTATGTATGCTAACAAGCTACCGTAAATCCAGTTCGTATCACTTGTCTCATAATCATTTTAAAAGGTTGAGCATTTATCAAGTAAACCCTCCTTCAAAAAAATAAAGACAAGTCATAAATCAAGAGTAAAAAACAGAAAATCTCTGTCTATTCAGGCGTCCTCCCACTAGCACTGAAGAGAAGCCAGTGGCCAGTGTCAGGCCAGTCCAGTCAACTCCAGTCTCTATGATGCCCCGCCAGGCATCTGCAAGCTCTGCCCCAGGCAATGACTCTTCTAAATGCAGCCTCGGAGGCTTCCCTGTCAACTGCCTGCAGAAAGCTGGTGTGTTTGTACAGAAAATTGTCACCACCACTGGTAAGCAGATTCTCCATGCACTCCATTTTATCCCTATTCTTTCTGTCAGTACTAAAGATTACTATTTCTTTATGGCCTTAAACTCTGATTGTCTTTCTTTATCTCTTTATAGACATAGTGATTCCAGGCACCAACAACTCCACAGATGTCCAGGCCAGGATCACCGCTGGAGAGAGTATCCATGTCATCAGGGGCACTAAAGGTACAATACCGCTTTGTTATACATGTCAGTTCTTTTGTGCGGTGGTCACAAAATGCAGATAATTGTGTGAACGTGTCCTTGTTCCAGCTGTTTTTTGTTTGTTTTTTGTTATTATTGAAGAGATTATTTAAAAAAAACTTTTGGTATTTGTCGAGTTAGTCGGGTAAAAAGATGTAATAATGAAATGTTTTCATTTAATTCTAATAACGGTTTTGTTTACCTGTGGCTTTCATAGGGACTTACATCAGGACATCTGATGGCCGAATCTTTGCCATCAGAGCAGCTAATAAGGCCAAGTCGGTGGAGGAGAGTTCAACAGCACCACCCAAAGGTAGGATGATTCCCTTACAATAACACCTCTGAAAGCATGTAACCCTAGTTACTGTATTTACGTACCATGTCAGAGATGTAGCACACTGATATTAATGACTTTATTGTATTCTTTCAGTAAACTGAGGCTTGAATTCTTGTAAAGCTTAAATCCAATTCTTTTCCCCTCAGATTTGCAAGCACCCCCTCCAGAGGTTCCCACCCATGTCAGTAACGGTTGCCTGTCACCCAAGACTGTGCCCCGCCCTCTTTCCCCCGACAGCCCGGAGATCATTAATGAGTTGCAGCGCTATACGGGCGGCGCAGGAGCTGGTGGGTCAGCAGGCTCTGCTGTTCATCTGCCAGAGAGCAGCGTGAGCAGCCTGCCCTCAACCAAACTGGTTCAGACCAATGGCAGCGGTGGGAGTGGGTTATTAAGTGGAAATCTGAGCCACCATGATGCCTCTGTGACTAATGTCATTCAGCCCAACATGGATGCCACTGCCGCCCAAGATCTGAGAACGGGCTCCAAGCGCAAAGCCTCCACCCCATCCTTGGATGAGCGGGCCAGTAAGCAGCCTTCTGCCGGCAAGCACTCCTCAGCCCCTGTGGCCTCGCAGGGCTTCCCCTTCACTGGGGGCTATGGGCTCCCCCCTATGGGTCTAAACTCTGGCATGCTGGGTGGTTCACTGGGGCATCCGCTTTTCATGGGGGCAGGCTCGCATTACTTCCAGCCCCCCCACACTCAGCTGAGTGACGCCAGTTACATGTACCCAGATCGGCATGGGTGGAACATGGGCGGAGCCGGCACTGTTCCCACTTCCTCTCCTTCCTCATCACTGATGACAACCACCGCTCCCACCGTCTCATCTTCCTCCTCAACATCATCATCCTCTCCATCAGTCAAAGCTGCCAGTTCACTTTCAGGAGCCTTGCCACCATTCATGCTGAGCTCCAACATGCCAGGCATGGCTGGGATGCTCCCACCAGGCTTCCCTCTGTCGTATAGTCCATCTCTGGCGAGCCTCTACACCAGCTCAATGCTCCCAGGAGGGGTGTCGGGCCCAGCTGCTACTCCCGGCCCAGCTGGAGCCAGTTTCTTGTCCCAATACCCTCCTACTGCTGCATCCAGCTCCTCCTCATCTTCCCCTTCTTCCTTCTCCCCCTCAGCTCGGTCCGAGGGTCAGCGAGGCCCGGTGCTGGTGAACAGCGGGAATGTCAGCAGCATCAGCAGCTCAGATGAAGATGATGTAATTGAGGTGAGGGGACAGTGACAAAAGAATGATGTCCTTTTGTGAGAATGCTTTCAGAAATTGTAATAGTCACCATAAAAGAATGGCAGCCCATTTGCCAGGATGCAGGTTTCCAAGAGGCCAAGATGAAATTAAATTAAATGAAATGAGGAAAAAATGACAGACATTTAAGGTGTTGAGATCTGAGGCCCTGCTGAAGTGTTTCTCCTGAACATCTCTACTTGCCTTGAAGAAATGGTCTGAATGGGGATTTAACAGTGACTGGACAGAGAGAGATAATCGTGATGCTGAATATCAGAAGAAGAATCCTGATAAAGGCTTAAAAACCCTCCAAAGGGATGGAGAAAATAAAAGTTTGAAGATTTTGAGCTTCCAAAAAAAACTGTTCTTTTTTTTTTTTTTTGTCCAATGCCGGCATTAAGATGCTTATCACTGGACTGAGTACTGCTGAGTATGGGCCTATAGTGACCACAAGCGGCCACTAGTTATACTGTTGACTTTTAGAGATACTAGCTCTGCAGCTTTGCTAAGTGTCAAGACTTTTGCTTTCCGCTAATTAAAAAGAGGAGCTGGAGTTGCTTGTGAAACAGGTTTTGCTATTACATTAGCTGGTAGCACAGTTTATTTCATAACTGAAGTGGTATCGTCCATCACTTGTTGCTACTGAACACTTCTTAAAACGGCAAACGCAACGGTTACAAGATCACACAGACGTTTTAGAGAGCGTTTTTGACAGAACGTAATAATAACTCACTGCCAGGACAGGTGTATTGTAGGATTTTTGTTCTTGAAAGAACACACAACAGATGTGAGATCATATTGAAATACTGAAGAAACAGTTGTGCTTTGAGGATGAGGTTAAAGATATTCACTGAAACTTTAAAAACTAATGAAAGAATGTACGCTTAATCAAATGCCTTTACACCGGGCCTTTTTGAAAAGACTCCTTCTCTTTAGGCATCAGATGTGGGAAGATTTGTTTTTCTTCTTTTTGTGCGTGTTTTTTCTATTTATGTAATCTCTGATTGCCTAAAAAAAACAACAGCCAGGTGAAAATGAGGAAAAAAATAAACTGTGTCCCAGTGAGGTGTCCTCCTTGTAGCGGAGAAACAACCAACAGAAAATGCCTTTTTGCCTCCATCTTTCTGAATGTTAACTGTGAGAGAGGCGAGGTAAAGAGAGACAGACAGTCGCCATGGCTCTCTGAATCTCACCCACAGTCTTACTGTAGCCTAGTGAAAAACGATGCAAAACACTCACTCAAGCCTATATATGTATTTGTACAACCCCAGAGGAACGCTCGTGTTATTACTGTGTTTGTAACTGCTTGTTGTGTTTTTAAGGGTTGCAAAAGGAATCATTAAAAAAGAAAAGAAAAAATTTAGATTCATGTTACTCGGTTTGGTAACATGTTTTGAGAGAGATTTCACCTCTGCTCTGCTGTTTTTCCTTTTTCTTTCTCTGTTTCATCTCGGTTCGTGAACAGAGGTCAATGTGAAACCAAACCTTTTTTTTAGGGAGAGATGATGTAGCTTTGCCAAAAGGAAAAAGAAGGAAATGGCACATCTGAAACCTCCATCAAAGAGGATTGTGTCTTAAGAGACCAAATAATGCAGAGCAGATAAAAAATAAAAACAATCCTTTGCAGAAACACACTCTCTCTACAGCATGTTCACAGCTACAGTTGAGAAGTACATATCCATTTTTACACTGTAAAAAGATACAAATCTGTGTTTGACTGGGTGGAAGCTAGAAAATCTTCATAGTGTGACCAATTTCCCCTTTAAATTTGCTATAAATGGAGTCCGACCTATATATTGTGTATATCAGCCGATATTAATTTTTTGCCAATATTTCAGTTTTGGCATTTATAATAGATGGTGAATGGAAAATTCAAATAAGAGATTTTGGGGTGGGGGTTGCATCCACCAGAGGACAGTCTGCACTCGCAGCTAACACGTGTTTGGAACTACTAGCAGATCAGATGATTGTTGGGTAGAGCAAAAAAGAGCAATCCGCTACTTGTGACAATAAAACAATGTTATTTTTAAACTGCAGGGTTGGATGTTGGTCAAGACTCATAAATAGCTATAAATAAAAAATCTTAGGGAAATCTGTTTGTTTTCTGTGCGTGAAAGGAAAAAAATATCGGCTGATATATGAGATTTTTAAATCCTCAAATCCGATGTATCAGTAAACAATATCGGTACCAATATCGGCATCGGTTCTAAAAATCCCATATCAGTCCGGTTCTAGATGTAAACCATCAATCTGCTGTTCCAGCTGACCCCCCTCGGCCTAAACAGCTGCAGGAAGAGCTTTAAAAACCACTAGCTCTTTTGTTAAAGATAAAACAACGTCAAGTTAAGACTCAGCATTACCTGTTCTTTTCTCCCTCTTCCATGTGTTTGTTCTCCATACTGAAACTGTAAGTTTACTTGTGTTTCATTTTTGCTCTCTACAATGTTTGAATTTACCAAATTTATTTATTTATGACGGTGTATATTTATTCATTTGTATTTTTATTTTTTTACAATGTCTTTTTGGTTTCATTTGTTTCATCACTATCTTGTTTGTAAGATTTTTACAGTCATATTAGTATTGTTACTACAGTTTTTGTTTTTTAAGAACTAATGATAAGCCAGTCTGACCCAACACATGTGAAACTGTGCAGAACTTTGATGTGGACCAACCAATGTGTTATTAAGCACATTACTATCCAGGATAGCATAGAGTTAAAATCATATCTAATAACTGATCAGCCGTTTAATATGAAAAACCAAAAAACTGTCACCAGGGATATTCAACGACTGCACAGTGTTGAAATCATTTCCTATTTATCTGCGCTCAGATAATATAGATGCAAATTTTAGTATTGAATCTGAGCTAAATGAGCCATTTATGTGCATGCTAGCTCAATCACAAGTAATGGGTCAGAAACCGAGGCAGCCCAGCCCACTTATCATCTGGAAAAACAAAGCAAAACAACAACAATAAAAAAAAAAACAATATCAAGTGCTTCTCCCCTTTTCTGTGCTGTATTACCATATCACCAGAATTGTCCAGGCGTGTCATCACCCCTGTGATGGCAAAACAGCAAGTTTTCCTCAGTGTTGAACTGTTTGGTTGTCAGCTCAGCGTTTGCTGCGCAGACTGACTGCTCTTTAGTTTCACAGCTTTCTACTTGAATTTACATATTTATTTATACAAATCAAGGTGGTCGGGCAAGCAGAGCCGACTGTCTGAATTCCATTTTAGCCGAGGTGAAGATTAAATCTGCTGTCTTTGAGGATTGGCTCCAGTCAAAGCTTGTTGTGTGGACAATGTGTATGACTTTGGATTACATCATTTTTTTTGTTTTTTGAAATTTGTAAATAAAAAGAAACATGTTCTAAATCATACTCTTCCTACTTTGTTTATATCAGCGGTGACCGATGCAGTACTTGCCCTCTTTATTTGTTATTCACACGCAGAGACTCACACATACATACAGGCAACTGAGGGCATCTAAATCTTACAACAGATTTGAAGAAGATACACTTGGAAGAGGTGCTGCAGTATATTTGTCTCGAAGTAACTCAGTTTTGCATGTTAATCTTCAATTTTATGCATGTGTAATCTAAAGTGAGACTTGAAGTTAGGGATAGAAGTATTCTAAGTGAGTTTTTAATTGCGTTAAAATGCCTGAAGCACTTCAAATAATAGGTTTCTCTTAAGTTAGATAGACCCTTAAGTCATTTAGGTCTATTATTCTTTAAAATTGAGATACATATTCACTCTAAATATAAAATAGTCAGGTTTTACTGTTGCCTCAGTCATGAACAGTAAGTTACACTGATTTAACTGGAGATAATAATAATAATAATAATAATAATAACCAGGAGGTTCAAATAAATAAGCTCATAGTAGCAAAACAGAAAAAAATGGTGCAGTTTTAAGAAAGTAAAAAAGCTCAAGTGAATTTGATAGTTTTACTCTATTGATTTCTTTCACCTCATACATGCTAGTGACTAGTTTCTGATCTGATTATTCCGTTTTGGTGACACTGACTCGATGTAACACGGAGGGTCAAATCAGGCTTGCATGTTCTACTTCATACTACTTGTGTGTGGGAGAAACTTTCAAAACAAGCAGACATTTACCCCTCAGGTGTAAAAGGCAGTGTGGATGCCCAAGCTCAGTGACCTTGACCTTAAGGACAAGGTCAGAGGTGAAGTTCTGAAAATTCTGTGAACAAGGTTACTCAAGAACGAAGCGACGTAGGGAAAAAAAAATCTAGGCCAGAAACAAGCTTCCACAAATATGATCGCTGAACATTTCCACCAAAGTCGCAAGAGAGATGTAAACTTCAGCTTTGGGCTGGTTTTCTGTGTCATTTGCTTTATTGCTGTCATCAAAAGAAGAAACAGTGGACAATGTAAAGAATACATCAAGCTTTATTTCTAGTGTTCTGTGGTGTCTAAATAAGAAATGGTAGTATATTGTTTCATTTCAGCCATATATACAGGTATACGTGGATAACTGGAATAATTATTGCACTGCAGGAACAAATAGCCCCTCTGACAAAATGCAGTCACCCGCACCATCACTGCACTGTAGTAGCAAAGTAGCAGTTACTTTCCTAATATTAATTTAGCATAATCTGGCTGTTGGGAGAATATAATGAATATTACTGGTTATGTCACAGTTTTTATTAAACGCCTTTTATTTGTTCTCGAATTAAACTGCCAAAACCTTAGGTCAGGGGTCTCAAACTTGAGGCCCGGAGGCCACGTGCGGCCCACGTCACCCCTTCTTGAGGTGAAGAAATAAAAAGCAATTTGGCCCTTTAAGTGACTTTTTTTGTCATTAGCCAAAAATGATTTTAACCCGCTGGGTTTATTAAAAATCACTACCCTTTCAGCTTGTTTGTGGCCAAAAGTGTCCACCAACAAATTAGGTCTTTCATTTTTAGCATTTTTATGGTTTTGTGCAATTTCTTCTGCATAAAGTTTTTAACTAACACCAGTTCTTTCCATAAATATAAAATAGTCATTACTTTTTACATTTTTAACTCTTTAAACAACAGTTTGTTTGTACAAGACAAACTGTCTTACAACCGTTGTTGGGCAAGACACTTCACCCATTGCCTACTGGTGGTGGTCAGAGGGCCCGGTGACGCCAGTGTCCGGCAGCCTCGCCTCTGTCAGTGCGCCCCAGGGTGGCTGTGGCTACAATGTAACTTGCCATCGCCAGTGTGTGAATGTATGTGTGAATGGGTGGATGACTGGATGTGTAAAGCGCTTTGGGGTCCTTAGGGACTAGTAAAGCTCTATACAAATACAGGCCATTTACCATTTGTAAAATGATTAGAAACGTTACACCAACGACTACCGGTCATCTATTTAAATTACTTAGGATGGGATGGGCATTTCCTAGGGGTCCAGGTGTTGTGCCAAAAAGTGATCGTCGGGCAGAAAGTGATTGCTGTCCGTGGGAGCTGCTTAAAACTGTAGAGTCCAGATTACTTACAGCTACTTCCGTGCAACTGATATAAGAAGCGGTAAGCTGAACACAGCTTCAACCGTCTGTTTGTTGAAAAATAGTAACGCGACCGCATTTTCTTGTTAGTAACAGTAACGGTGTTGTAACGGTAGGAATAGTAATTAATTAGATTACTCGTTACTGAAAAAAGTAACACCGTTAGTAACGCTGTTACTTGTAACGCCGTTACTTGTAATGCCGTTATTCCCATCACTGGTCATAAGAGTAATAAGGCATCCAGCACTACAGACACAAGTGTGCCATGTGCAGTTTATTTCCCCAGATCACTAAAAGCACTACTGTTGCCATAATTTGCCCAAATCAAGGATCATCCCATGTGTTTAATCAAAACTGCTGTAACCGGTGACTGTTCTTAAGTAATGTCACTTACTTGGTTTAACACTACAAGCTCAATAGCTTGAGATAAATAGTGATATGATAATGAGCCCAACACTAAAATGTTTTGTAATCACTGCACATCCTGCTTTATTGTCACTCATGTCTGTCTGTGTGATGCCAAATCCTCCACAAAGACCCTTAGAGAGAGGGGGAAAAAAACATTAGCAGTGGAGCGTCCAGGAGGTCAGGCCTGGATCAACAGATTCCAGAGGTGCTGCTGTAAATCATGTAGTCAACAATCTGCTGCTGTGAACGCTGGTTTCAACACAGTATATTTTCTACATTGTATACACATTTTCCCACTGTAATATTTAAAATTTTCCAACAATACAGTGTGATAGCACAACCAACAAGCAGCCAGTACAACCATAGTTTCCTTAACACAAAAATCAGTAACACAGAAAAGTGTCAGCTAAAGGGTTAAGTCTGCAGGGCCCACACACACTTATGTGAACCTCCTCTGGTCTCTGTCATCCTCTTGCTCCTGCAAAAACAAGCAAACCAAAAAACCCCAAAACAAAACACATACATCCACAACTTTGTCACTGTTTGGGGTGGATTAGGCATTAGAAGTGACTAATCCTAAAATAGTTACAGTCATCTCAATTTCAAGTCAGTCACACTTAGTACACATCATCAGTCCATCACAGTCCAGTCACATGCATTCATACCAATCATTGCTGATAGTGGAAACCTGCGCACCAGCTTAAATATCCACTGAAAGCAATATGACATCATTACAAAAAAACCCCAAACAATTCTCTATGATTTTGGAATGGATTAAATCGCTGCAATCCTTCTAGTCACAGGACTTACCATCTAAAATGGCCAGTGTCTCAGGTAGGTGAATTTCTCCTGAGCCCACTGTAATTTGTAGAAGCTCGCCTTGTATTCGCTTTCAATGCTTTATGTGAGTAGTGTGGGCCTGTGGGCCTCAGCAGCAGTAAAGCTAGCGGTTGCTAGTGACAGGGTGAGCTTGTGGGACCCTGGAAGTGCATCCTCGTGGTGTGGGGTTTTTTGTTCGGTTGTTGTGTTTTTTATTGTTGCAACTTTTTTTCTTTTTCTAGTGTTATTGGAAAAACGGCGGTGCCGGCTCTTTATGTTAAGGTTCTCTATAATAAAAACTATTTTATTTACTAAACACCTGTCTGTTTTCCTTTTCATTCTGTTTCCGGGCTCATTTGTTACTGGTTCGCTTACTCGCATGCCTAGACCCCTTCGGGGGGGACGTAACAATGAATATTTCACACTTTAAAGCTGCCTGTTTATTTAAGGGAGGTGAACAATACATTATAATTGTGCACAATAATATCACAGATGACATATATACTTAAAGTCGTATATATGCTGTGTCATCTGTTCGAAGCCTCTCATGGTCAGTGCTGTTCTCCATGCCTGTCTTACTGTACATGATGTTATTTGTCATGGTCCTGGGTCATTTGACCCAGTGTTTTGAGTTTTCCTGTATTTTTACACTTTTGTACTATGATTTATGTATAACGTTCACTTTGTTAGTCTTTAGTTTATTCTATAGAGTCTAGTTATTCTGTTTTGAGTTTCTTGTATTCCCTGTTTAGTTCCCTGATTATTTAGTAGTTTCCCCCTGTGTAGCTGCCCTCTGTGTCTCCCTCTTGCTTTGCGATATTTTTTTTCCAACAGGATATCTCTTATCTAGATCTCTGCTCTATCAGACATGCCGGTCCACATTTACAAGACTTCAGCAAAATCAAATCAATGGTGTTTTACGATGTTTGGCCACATCCTCCACCTTTGCATCTCAAATGCCTGGCTTGTTCACAAGAGGGACTGTGCCCTACTAAATGAGAAACCACTCTCTCTCAAAAGGTTTCATCGTGCAGTTGCCCACAGTTTGATGCAGGTCAACAAGCTTCCATCAAAGTTTAGCTGACCATCATCTTCTTCTCCACCTCAAATGTTGCCTCAGCAGAAACGTTACACCCCAAGATCTTCACATCCACAACCAGATGTGCGTTATGACAACTTGGGACACCTGCCACTTCACTCTGACAACCAAGGCTGGTGTAACCTCTGTTCAAAGGAAGTGTCAAGGTGGAAATATGTCCAACTTTGTGCTGCTCTGGGTCACTTTGCTAGCTCTTCCTGTGACTATGTCAGTAACTTGGGTGTATTGCTGGATAGCTCACTCAAACTTGATAAGCAAGTGTCTGCTAGTGAGATCTAGCTTCCACCAACTGCGCCTTATCTCTAAGGCTAGGCATTATGTTCTGCATGAGGACCTGGAGAAGCTTATTCACGCTTTTGTGACCTCCAGGTTGGATTATTGTAATTCTCCGTACTACGGTCTTCCCTCTTCTCTTTTCCTTAGACTGCAAACAGTCCAAAATGGGGCAGCCCGCCTCTTGACTGGTACCAGGAAATTCTGCTCTATTACTCCTGTTCTAGCTGGCTTGCACTGACTGCCCATAAAGTGCCATATTCAATTTAAAATATTACTCCTTACGTTCAAAACTATTAATAAATTAGCGCCGAGTTATCTTAGTGAACTTCTCAGGCCACATACTCGTAATAGGACACTTAGATCTGCTACTCAACTACTTCTGACGCAACCTAGATCTCAGCTGAAGTCTCGGGGTGACCGTGCGTTTGCTCTGGCTGCCCCGGTACTGTGGAATAACCTCCTTCTCGCTATCCGCACCTCTGATTCTATTGTACTATTTAAATTACGACTAAAGACCCACTTCAATCTTGCCTTTCCTTCTGGTTAACATTTCACTTATGATTTTACATTATGCACTTTTATGCTCATTTAATTCCTTGTTTTTTCTGTATCTGCTGCTTCTCCTATGTATCAGTGACAGTTATCTGCTTGCATACCTAGTGCTTACTTTGGTCCCATTTCTATTTCTATTATCTTCCTCTTGTTCTCTATGTTACTTGTTAAGCACCTTGGTATACCCTTGGTTTTAAGTGTGCTTTATAAATAAATAAAGTTTATTATTATTATTATTATTATTATTATTATTATTATTGTATCATTAAGTGCAAAGTGCTTCTGTGCCTGAATGCCCACCAGCAGTGCTTTGTTGCATATCACCAGAAATAAAGGAAATCTAAGGCCTCTAAATTGCAGTTGCAGTTGGTCCTGTAGCACTACAACTCTCTTGTATCTGTTCAGTTACTGTGCTGCTAAGTTACAGAAGTTTATAACTGTTTTGTTAAGCTTTTAAAAATATTTTTTGTATTCAGTTTTACCATGAATGAAAATCTCAGTCGTTTGGTTGAGGCCCAAGTTTAAAAAACTATGGAGTTGTTTGAAAAAAAAAATCTAAACTTTGTTACTGTTGTTCTAAATGAATAGAAAAATGCAAAAGAAATTATTTTTAATTGCAATTTTCTTGGTGTGAACCTCAAAGGGTTAAAGTAAAAGTACTATAAAGGCAGGATAAAAAAAAGTGAAATATTTAACTTAAAATATAGTGCAAATTAAATAGCGTATATAAGTAAATGTAAACTAAATGAAATAGTTTTCACCGTAGGCAAACGAAAGTCATCATTTACAGACTCGTTTTACGGAAATGATTGTGTAAAAACTCAGTATCCCAGAGTGCTATGCTGTCCGGAAGTTACGCGACGGCGTTTTTTCACCGATTGTTGATGACGGTGGCAGACAGCGCAGGTCAGTTCGCTGTGTGGTGTTTTCTGGGAGGAGAAGTGCCTGGAAAGGTAACATAATTTTGTCTGGCAACCTGCTTTGAAAGGAGAGAAGAACATTAAAATAAACCAATGAAGCTAGGGTCGTATGAGAAAGACTATGAACTGTATGAGAGCTGACGCTGGTCCGGGAACGTCTTTAATATTGTTTTGAGGGCCTGTTGCTAGCGACGGGAAACCCTCAGGCTAGCCCGGGCCGAGAGGACTAAGAACTGGGGCTCGGTGGGCTTTTTCATCGACCAGGTTTTACTGGCCCTAGCTGTTCTGTTTTACACTCACACGAAACCTCTTCTGATCTTCAGTGGACATAAAGTAAAGTACTTGGAAACACTCTCAGTTTGACAGCTAGCTAGCCTTAGCTATCAGTGTTTACAAGCTAGCTCAGCCAGACTGCTCTTAAGAAATTACTACTTGGCTATTTTGCTTCTCTTATTGTTGGCATATTTGGCCCCTAGCACCTGTCTGGTAACTGGTGGTGATTTGTAAGCTTGCCCTACTTTTGTCTACACCGACTGAAGGTCGCCAGCTTGATTAAAATGCCCCAGCTAAGGTTATCTACTGAAGCCCGAAGTTTGTTACTTTGTTAAACTGTAAGAATCAGCGGTTTTGCTTGTTTTCCACTGTACTGTTCCTTTTGAAGGGTAGATGAGCTGTAACGCTTCAAACTCCCTTAATGAGTTTTAATACAATTGCTAACAAACGTTTGTAGGAAGAGTAGAAGCTAACTGTATTGATTACTAAAGCTGCCTATGCCCACTTCACAGACATTATCCGGATGAAGGCTCACAGAGGAGTGTGGATTTTGATGCTGTCAGGACCCACGGGTGTCTCCTGTTTTGCTTGGCATCATTGACCTCTCTCCATTATTCAAGAACTGCTACAACAACAGGCAACTAGTTCTGCTTTTTTAACTCTTTTGGGCAGAGTTGCTCAAAGAGGACCTTCTTCATAACTGACCACAATGAATCGTTACCTGCCTGTGGCACGACAGCACTTCCTGGCTGCCCTTGCCAGCACCAGTGTAGTAGTAAAAGCTATAAGTGCTCTAGTAGTACTGCTGTACCTGCTTTCATGGGCTGTCAATACTCCATACGCATTGGGGGTGACCCCGGGCTACCTTTTTCCACCCAACTTTTGGGTGTGGACGCTGGTAACCCATGGAGTGGTGGAGCAGCACGTCTGGGGTGTGGCAGCCAATGTGGGGACAGTAATGGCCTGTGGGCGCCTGCTGGAGCCTTTGTGGGGTGCTCTGGAGCTCCTGATCTTTTTCGCAGTGGTTAACGTGTCTGCAGGCCTGTTAGCAGGCTTCTCCTACCTCCTCACCTATGTGGCTACCTTTGACCTGGACTTCCTGTTTGCTGTGCGTGTCCATGGAGCAGCCGGATTCCTGGGAGGTGTCCTGGTGGCGCTGAAGCAGACCATGGGGGATACTACAGTGCTCAGAGTGCCACAGGTGAGCATAATTAATAAGAGAGGGTGGGGTAAAAAGGCGTAAAGATGAACTGAGTATGTACCCTAACAACTGCACAAATAACAATGGAAAGCTAACCACTAGTCTCTAGAATATGTGCATAAACTCTGTTTTTTTGGACGTGACAGATCAATATAACACCAGTCAATGTTGAATTATTATTATTATTAATTATTATCTGGATTAATACAAGCTTAGGAGTATTACCTGCAGACTGCTTGCTTTGCCATTAGATGTGCAGCAGTAATTAATTATTAGTAGATATGTAAGATTTAGTGTCTCAAAATCACTTTTTTAGACTGGATGAAAGTTGGAATTTCTGGTTTTGATAGGAGTGCATATATTGAAGAATAAAACCAAATGTATATGGTGGAGTACAGTGTAAAATCGCTGGCTTTGTATGATATGTGTAATCATTTGTGGTTTTATAATGCAAAATTCAGGTGTTTCTTGGATGTACTGTTGGCTAAAAAGTACTCAGCAACTTTTCACAGTCTGAACAAACACAGGATAAGTCTTGATGAGATTGTATCTGTAATTGTGTTTAAAATAAACGACCCCCCCGCCCCAACACACACACAAAACAATTCTTTTTATCTATTGCGTTATTTTTGCATTATATGGGGATTTGGTGTTTTACCTTTTTTCCTGTATAGAGAAGTTTTGGCACCCCCTCCTCAGAGGTCTTTTACAGAGGTCTGTTATTTGGACTTTATCAATTCATCCATCCACTTCAACTTTTCAAACTCAGGGGTGTGAGGTGACTGACCATAACAGGTCACCAGTCTGTCACAGGGCTGGGTTTGTATCAAGTGATAAATAAAAACAAAACAAAACATAGATTTCTGTCAGCTAGATATCACAGATTTATTGCCTTAACTGTAACACTTGTAAGTCGTCTTCCCAAAGTCTGTAAAAGTGGTCTGTTTGTAGTTTATGCTGGAGGAGAGACATAACTTTTTTTAATTGTCATATTTCTACCATCTGTATATTAATTTAAAAATCATGTTGCAAAACGTGAAACGCTTTCAGAGGTTTCATTCATCCAAGTGTCATTTTGTCACCAGTTTTTGCTCTTAATGGGATTATATGGTCATAAGTTATCACTGTGTAAGCACATGTAGTTTACAGACTGAAGTGTTCAGCGTTTTCTCCAGTTGGCCTGTGTTCGATTTTCTTCGACATTTGGATTATAGTGCAGTCTTTTAATTTACATTTTAGGGTTTAGTTTCCTGCTCGTCTGCAGAGCAGCTGTGTCCAGATAAGGTTTTAGTTTTTCTTGCTGAGACACACTTTAGTGGCATGTTCCCAATAAGTTTCTGAAACGTCTTGGCCATTCTGCCTTAGTTTGCCCTCATTTTTGCTTTTTGTGCTTGTTGCCAGTTTGAGTGAAACTGGGTCACTTCTCAAATCTCTTGGTCTCAATTGACCAGGTTAGGAACTTTGTTGAAACATTTGTTGAAACACTTGGACTGTGACTTCTGCCTGTTACCCGGCATCTAACCAGTTGGTTTTCCCCATTCCTAAATCTAACTCACTTAAAGAGATTGTGAGAACTGCAAGCCAACAAGTTTTTATAAAATGGTAGCTTCCTCGATGATTTTGGCCACCAGAACTGAAGTCTTTTTGTTCCTTTCAGGTGAGACTCAAAGCAGCACCAGCTTTGGTCCTCCTCTTCCTGGCTTTATTGCGCCTGTCTGGATTGCTTGACAGCTCCGCTCCCCTGGCTTCATACAGTTATGGTGCACTGTCCGGATGGGTCTACCTGCGCTTCTACCAGAGGCACAGCCGGGGCCGCGGCGACATGTCAGACCACTTTGCCTTCGCAAGTTTCTTCCCAGAGGCAGTGCAGCCAGCTGTGGGACTGCTGGCAGGGCTCGTCCACTCTGCCCTGGTGAAGATGAAGGTGTGCAGGAAGATGGTAAAGAGATACGACGTGGGAGCGCCCTCCTCCATCACCATCAGCTTACCTGGGACAGACCCACAGGATGCAGAAAGGAGGAGGTGAGTGAGCGCAAGAAGGAGTTAAATATTTACATCTGTAAACATATGTCCTCATACACTAAACTGAAATTGAAGCATTGAATACAACCAGCCTCAGTTTGTCTCAGTAAAGTGTTGTATAAAATGTTATTTTTGCCTTCATCTATTTATATTTCAAATTATGGTCTAAAATGCCCACGTTAAGGCCACACTCCAACAGTCCCTGCATAATTAAATAAATGGTGCGAATAGGTTCCTAATGGCATTCTAATGCCGTTCTATTAAAAGAGAACGTTTGAGTTATAGCTCTTAAAATGTCAGACTCTCAATACACATTCATTAATAATACATTGTTAATGGGATAGCTACAAAATATACTTTATTGCAGAGGTGTGGACTCGAGTCACATGACTTGGACTCGAGTCAGACTCGAGTCATTAATTTTATGACTTTAGACTTGACTTGAAAAAATGTTCTAAGACTTGTGACTTGACTTGGACTTTTACACCAATGACTTGGGACTTGAATTGGACTTGAACCGGTTTACTTGAAAAGACTTGATATTTTACCCCAAATATAAAATTTAACATGCATATTATATAGAGATTGAAAATGTGACGTCATTCACGGGTAGAACCGCAAAGGATTCTGGGAACTCGTGGCAAGCGGTACTAGCGCACGCAGGCTTTCAATTAAAATCAGTTACACAGCGATAAAAAGAAACACAAAAATGGCAAGAAGCTGTTGTATCATTAACTGCAATAGCCGGTCGCATGACAGCCACGGGAAGCCGACGGGTAAAGAGATCGGTTGTTATCGGATTACGTCGTTGAAGAGAAATTGTTCGAGCCATGTTTCTGAAGTAACAAAGACGCGACTGGATTGCAGCCATTCAAAGACCAAATATAACGTCCCAGAACACTCCAGCTCACAGGTTAGTCTGCTCCAAGCATTTACACGAAGGTCAGTGTTTTTTAGTAGTTAATACGTCATTTTCATAACATAATTAGTGATATAGGTTACAAGCAAGTCTGGCGCTGAACAGAAATTGTCGCGCTATGCTCCTTTGTTTATTGTGCATAAATAGTGAATTGTCCTGACACAATATTGCGTTTCGCTTCTGTTATTATGGTACATTGACAAAAACATATACTTTTATTCACAGGATAAAACAGGTTTTTTGTATCACTAATTGTCCAGTACGATTACAGCATACAATATTATTGTCACTGCTACATTTCTGTGATGCTACCAGAAATTATTTCCACTGCTAATTAATTACCGTTGAGCTCAAAGGTCCTATTAATAAACGGTTAACGAATGTGTATTTATGACGACAATTTGTGAGACTGGTAAACTTATGATACGTACGATGGTCTTTCGTTCTACACGGTGCATTTCAAGGTCCTGTACCCATCCGTCGGTAAACTGTACCTGGGCTTGTTGCAGTGACCTGAAGTTACTAAACTTCATGAGTGTATGCACTCACTCCAAGAACCGTATGATTATAAATATGCATATAAATATGCTACAATGAGATAGCTGACTTCATCTAACTAGCAAATGTTGTCCAGGCTACGTTGGTGATACAGTTTTTTTTAATGTGTATGATATTTTTGTCATGCGATTTTAAAGCTGGTCCTACAAGCGCATCCAAGAATAACATGCAGCTTATCTCAGAACTGTCGGTGAAAATTATTCTTGGAGCTAAGTTTAATTGAGCTGCATTTTAAAGAGGTGCAATTTCACAATTTGTGTATATTTTCTACGTTCACTTTTGTCATGTGTTGAGAAAAACACAGATTTAAAATTACATGGTCTAATATTTACATTTAGCATAACTGCAACATTATTTTTTCGTTTTTTTTTTTTTAAAGACTCGAAAGGACTTGAAATTCAAAGTTTCAGACTTGTGACTTGACTCGGACTTTTACACCAGTGACTTGAGACTCGACTCTGACTTGCCTGACATTACTTGAGACTTGACTTGAGACTTGAGGATAAAGACTTGAGACTTACTTGAGACTTGCAAAACAATGACTTGGTCCCACCTCTGCTTTATTGTGTGTGTTTGGTGTCATGTTTGGCAAATTTACAAAGTAAGGGAAGAGACCATAATCGTAACTGTAAAAAATGTACAAAATAAGAATTGCATATTAATTTAAACACTTGTGTATCATTAACATGATACAGTTATTTATTTAATTTTTTACAATATTACAGTAGTTGTTAGTAGCCATGTAGTTAACCAAAGAAAAGACTGGGTGTGACATGTGTGTTTTGTCTAGAATAGCAAAGTCTGCCAGTGTGTTCAGTGACGTCTGTGTGTAAGCACAGATATCTTAAAACAAGTTACTGTTACCACTTTAGATTATATGTTTGTTGATGTGAAACAATTGTGAATTATACATTTGCAACTTTTTTGGCTACATGTTTGGAGAGAAATAAATGCCCCCACAGCAGCAATGACTTCTTTGACATTTTAATAAATTTAGAGTTGACTTTTGAGCAAAAGTTAAGTAAAACATTATTTAGGATTTTTTTTTTTTTCACTGCTAGATTTGGGTACTCCTACTTAAAAAAAGAAATCCTAAAAGACAACAGAGAATTTGGTGAGGTAGCTCTAGTAAGTATTGATTTGTCATAACTAGGAATGGATGGATTCAGTTTGACATGTCCGATCTTGACTCAAAAAGCTTGATTGGGTGTCACGACAGCAGCCAATCTACTCAATTTAGTGTGACTTTATTCTTTGTTAATTACGTCACACCTCGGCACAACTACTATAAGAGGTAATGCACCATGGAGGAAATGAAGAGCAAAGAGTCAGCAGTAGTTTTGTACGTTTGCGGTAGTTTTTGACTTAACCACCAACTTTGGTAAAATGAGTTGACGCATGTGAAAAGCTCTATTGGTGCTTTTCCTGTCAGGTTCTGTGTTTCTCTTAATGTTCAGCGTCACAATTGTTGGGAGGCTTTAATTGCACAATGATGTAATCTTAATTTCTAGTATTTCGTTTCCACTGACTCCCTGATGTGTTTGAGACAAAAGGTGAGATTAGTGCAGTATGAAGTAGTCTAATCAGAATTACACGCAGTTAAAATGGATGTAATTCTGATTAGACTAGTGCAAACATAATGTTTCTGTTCTTTTGGCACCATTCAAATAGTCACATTTTATTTTACAATTAGAAAAGCAGTGTTTGGGTTGAGTCTGATGTTGCCTCACACAAAAACTTGTGTCAGATACTTGAAGCCAAGTTATTTGAACTCCCTGAGGGGCCCACTTGGTAGATGTTGCTCGTTTTTTATATGTATTTTTTATTTTGGTGAATTTAAATATTGTTCAACATTATCAGCTTTTTAGTCTTTATCATTAAAGACTCTCAGTGTGTACGTATGAAATTCCTACAAGAATCCCATAGAGACACATTACTCACTTCTTTTTATTATGTCAGTAGTTTAGTGTTTTGAGCCCTGAAATCATTGAAGCAAAGCATTTCTCTTCGTCTCATCCTTGTAGACAACTGGCCCTGAAAGCTCTGAACGAGCGTCTAAAACGCGTAGAGGACCAGTCTGCTTGGCCCAGCATGGATGACGAGGAAGACGACGATGACGACGAGGTCAGAACCGACACACAGCCGCTCCTACCAGGCGGACGTGAGCCCTCCTCCACACCAAGAACAGCAGGGGGAGCCATCAGTGCCTCCCTCTCCTCCACCTCCTCATCATTGATGTCACAAAGTGGCGGAGCACCTTCCTTGGGTGGAGTGCAGCACCCAGAGTCCAGCATCATCAGCTTTGAGGATGCACCTTCAAGATCATAGCAAACAGAACACAAGTGTACAGATATGCACGCTCTGTTTGAGGTCACTGGCAAGTATACTGGTGTGTTCAGAGTTCCTGACTAGTATACAGGTTTATTCAGTGACAGCTATTAGGCACACACACACACACACACACACACACACACACACACACACACACACACACACACACACACACACCCCTTTGACCAGTGTATACAAACAGCTGTGCACACTCAAACTCTGTCAGCATCATTGTGAAGCCCAAAAGACTGTACAGTGCTTTCAGTTGAGACACGATGGTTGTAAATGCTCAGTGTAGTTGGGCAGACTGAACACTAAATTCTTGACTCGCTCCTGCATACAAACGAAAGAAAGTCACAAAAATTCTTTCTTTTCCAGACTTAATCCCAGCTTGCAGAAATCTGTTCACTGCTTCGTGTGTCTTTTTCTTTTTTTTTGCTTTCTAAATAAATAATGAAATGGGTGTATGATATTCTTTTTTTGTAAGTTTTACAGAGCAGCCATATTCATTCTTTTGTTTTTCGCTGTGGGGAAAGCTGTCCGTGACAGAGGCTGGGTTTGAGTTCCTGATTCTCGATGAAAGACTGTGGCGCGTCAAATTGAGAAGCACTAAGTCAGATTAGCTTTGGGTTCACTGGTTCCAAATATAGAACCAGGTGTGGAACGGAGGAAGCATGAAAAGCATGTTACTCAGCACCAACTGCTGGACCACAGGAAAGAAGCTGCTGCGGGTCTGTCCTGCTGATGAACTGTGTTACCAAACATCAAGATTTGAAAAAGTGCCAGGTGAAAGAAAAATTCCAGACCAGGTTAACTTGCCACCCGATACCTCTCTGGAATCACAAGCAGAAGTACAAACCACATTAACCCCACCCACCCTCCTTTTTTTTTTTTTTTTTTTTTTTTTTCCTTTTCTTTTCTTGTCAGTGCCCCCCCCCCCCAAATAGTCTATTCACTTATTTAATTCAACAAAAATTTAACTTTTTTGGACTAACAAGACATGTTGGTGGTGTTACGCTCACACAGATCTGTGGATGATTTTCTTGTTTTGCAAGCTGATTTTATTTCTTTCCTGATCCTAACCTGTTTACACTTCTGCATTCAAGATTCTGAAATTATGCTACAAATGTGTGAGCAAGTGCTGTTCTGTTATCTGGGTGCCTACAATGAAGGGAGGGTGGTCATTGTCTGCGCTTCTTTTATCCATTTGCACCATTAGAAATGTGGTATTTAAAGAAAATCACATTGATTTATGAGTTACCGATTTTAAGTTTTATAATTGTTGTAACTCTGGCACTGGTCCATGAGGACAAATGATTCCACAAACAGAGGACTGCTGTCCTGGTCAGTAGTCAACATGGCACAGGTCTCACAGTCACATCCTTTGGACTTGTAGCATTACCATCTCTAAATTTATACTTCCAGACCTGACTCATGGTGAATCGTTTTCTAGGGTTGTTGATAGCAGCTAAATTATTTCATCTAAATAAACATGAACTTCATTTACACCTAAAGGTCATCAGTTCACTGATTGTGCTGCCAGTCATTGCTGTTGCTGTTGCATGCTATTGTGGAAACAATCAAATCATTGAATTTGCAATTTCCCTCCTGTCCTTTTTGATTAGTCATTTGAAGCAAATGAATTGTTTAGCAATGATGACAAACTGAAACCGTACTTTGGAAAAATACGTTTGCACTCATAATCATAATCATAAGCTTGTAATTTCAGTGAGAAATTACAACTAGCTGAGACTGAACCATGGTGTTTTTTGTTTTGTTTTTTTTAAATCACTTTAGATTAGAAGAGCAAAAGTCCATGAGGTTATATTCACACCCTCCTTCGGCCTCTATGATTCTTCCTGTGAAAACAGGCCAAACATTAAGACTAAACGCTGATTAGGGTGAACTGCTAAGAATTAAGAGTTACCTCTACTTTCCTAAAGATATTTAAGAAAATTACAGATTGTTATTATTATATTATTGGGGAAACTACAGAGCTACAAAAATGAGTATGATGTTACATGTGTAATTCCATTTAATAGTTTTGAATTCAAAATAAATATTAAAATAGGTTGTTTTTAATGTTGTTTTATCAACATAATGAAACTTCCTGTGTCACCACACCTTCAAAATAAAAAAACAAAAACAAAAAACCCACATAAATGTAGCCAACCAAATTGAATTCCTCCTAAGTGAAAATGTTTATCTGTGGCTCAGAAGGAGTGATTCTGAGCACGCCTTTGAAGCTACGAGAAAACGGTCAGCCTTGTGTCTGGACTCAAATTTTCCCTTTTTTTTTTTTTTTTTAACACTGAAATATAGAATTGGGTTCTTTGCTTCTTAATAAATGGCAAAAATAGCCTGTAGTCTGCAGACCTTCGCCCCATGTGATAAATTGAAACGGTTGATGGAATGAGATGTGATGTTGACAGGGAAGTGATAAGCCATATTAGAGGGATGGAATTCTGTGTGCTGTCCTGTTTATTCTTGTTTTATCTCACTGTGCTCATATTTTGGCAAGCCTGTGTATACATGGGATGATTTGGGCCTCTACATTAATTTGAATGTTACTGTTTCTGTAAATGAACGGACACAGGAACTGATCTTCAGAGTGGAGCAGGTGAAGCTGCAGTCAGACGTCTGATACTTAACACTGCACCCGACCATCAAACACAGTAGCAACGGATAAAAACAGTCAAGGCAACTTTGTACATAATTGCATAGAATTACAGTGCAATTTACAGCTTTATGGTGTCATTTTCATACCCTTTACATGCAAGATAGTCCGCAAATAGTCAAATAGCAGTTAAAAAGTGTGTGTTAAGCTTGACTGGCTGCCCAATTCAGCTTGCATCACAAAATCAGCATTGCAGCAAAACATGCTAATGCGGTTGCCTGCAGATAACTGTGAAGTTCAGTGATTTGGTGAAGTTGTACCTTTTTATTTTTTTTTTTTTAATTTTTTTTATTTTTTAGTGGTTTGAAGGCTGTGGAGCATTGTAGCTGGCAGTCTGAGGTTTCAGACTGAATCTCGTCAGTCTGACATTCAGCCAAACCTCACCTCCAGTCCTGTTTCCAATGTTTTGTTTTTTATTTATTTCCTCCCCCCCCTTGAATTAAAATGTCATTAAAGCGAAGAAGGCAGATCCTGTCTGTGTGTCTTATCCCTTTGTACAGTTGGGTCAAACTATAAAAACTGCAGACGAGCATAATGAATGATGTCAGTGCTGTTCACTGTTAAATTACAGTGGCCTCTCTTTTAGGCTCTGCAGAAATGCTAGCATTGCAACTTGGCCGACATAAATTTGGTTCAAGTCTTTTTTTCCCCTTCCCCTGTTCACATGTATCATGTCTTCAGCCGGGCATGGTGACTTTTTTAAAGCTTGTTTCACTCCACCCTTACATTCATCCTTAAATGTATTCTCACAAATCATTTCCCAATTGGATGTCCAGTTACATAATTTTATGTTCAATTTTTTCAGGTCTTAAACAAGCTCCTTGCTTTGAGACACATGAGAGATGGATGAAAATTGTATGCCCAAGGTATAAAATTGGAAGACGAGTAACTGAAGGGCTTCATGTGTTGTTACATCAGAATTTAAGACTTCTTTTAGAACTATTGCCTCTATTAATCTGATTGTTTTTCTTGTCTTAATTTTCCAGTATGAGTGTTTTTACAAATGTGAAGCTGAGAAAAGAGAGTTGTAACAATGACATTAAATATAATCACTGCTTGATATGGCTGGGTTATCACTTGTAAGGTACATTTGGGTGTTTGGGGGATGCTGTACATGTAAGGTTGTCAAGTCTTTAAGACACTTTGTGAGACAACATAGTCCTAGGAAAAATGTCATTGTTTTGGGAAACACCAAACTTCATGAGCTTTAGATAAAAATGGTTAAGAAAGATGAGACTGTTGTGTTTTGGCAGAGTTGATCACCCACAAGGTTTATTTTTCTTGCTTTTCATTACTTCCATTTTCCTTCTCTGTCTCTACTTTTGCTCCAGCAGATCTCGTTCACACTAAGGACATCTTTCTTTCTCTGTACTGTGGCATTTGCACAGACTTCTGTTGATTTTCAAATATATTAGTTCATCTCAATATGAAATAAAAGGCGATTGTATGAAATGTTAGTGAATGGTGTATTACTCTTGTGGTAATTGGTACCCTGCTGTGGAGCTACTATTGAATTTGTGGGCTCAGTAGTCATGTGAAAGAGTTTTTACATGTCACTATAAGTCACACATCAGACCTTTAGAATCCTAAATTTAGATTTTTGGGTTTTTTCAGCTTTCCTGAGCATTGCACAGTCCAACCTTGATGGGTGAATTTGCTGTGGCGTCCACTCCTGGGAAGACTGTCAGTTGTTTTGAGTGTTTTCCCACTAGTGACTAATCCTTCTAATGTATAATGATGAATTTATAACCCTTACCAGAATGAAGGGGAGAAACAGTTGCTTCTTTAAGATCATTGTTGATGCACTTCCTCCTTGGCATTGCATTAACACAAATACTACCAAAGCCTTTTCTTTTATAGAGGTGATCACACAGTAGTATTTATTAGAAGGACTTGGCTAATACTTAACCTCTTAATTCCTAGTAAAGTAAAAAGTGTGATTAATTTGGCATATATTATATATTGCCAGAGGTGAGGAAAACCTGTAGTGTAACATTTATTTTGTTTTTCATATTTACAGGAACATTTTTACACAATTTCGTCTCCCTGCCTCTGAATTGGCTTGTTTTCTGAAATTGACCGCCAGGTGGGGCAGTAAGCACAAAGTTTTTCCTGTTAGGCTCTGGCTCTGGCACTGTTTAGAATTGGACCTTAATGCTATAACTTGGGTTCAATTAACTCGGTTCTTAAAATATTTTCGCCCGTAGGGGCATAACCCCATCATTTATTTTATACTGGACCAGTACAGTAATGGCCACTGTCACTTGTTTAGCCCAAAGCTACAATTAGCTGGAACCTAAGGAAAACGAGTTACTGTTAAAGTGTAAGGAAATGTTGGAGTCAGTCGTTTTGGACACCGCGTAGTGGTTTAAGTAAGATTATTTTAGATTACCTGTAATTGGAAACCCTTGTAAAAGTCTTTTGGTTGGATAGAAACACTTACGCTGTTTTAAAACACATGTTAACCTGAGTGAAAGTCTTTTTTTAAAAATTCCACCTGTGAAATAGACTCTGTTTATGGCTCACATAGTACCCTGAAATTACACATTTCCACAAGTGTTCATACCAAGTCGTGCCCGCGCAGGTGTGGCTCTCAGGCTCGTGCCCGCCACCCCTCCCCCTCTGCTAGAAACTACAAACCTTAGCGGCTCGCTCTCGTCAAGTAATTCATTGTATCAGATTTAGACGGGAGGAAGCAGCGAGCGAGTCGGCTGGTCGGAAAAACAACTTTGGTCCGGGAAACACTGAAAAACCCAACTGCTAGGCACATAAACTGAAGGTAAACAACTTTCTGCGATATCCGACTATGATGAAATGTTGTTTCTTTCGCACTGTTATTTTTAAAAGTGATGGAAATATTTTTTTAAAGTTGCCCGGAGCTGAGCGAGGCCGTGCTAGCGAAGCTAAAAGCTAGCGATGTTAGCTTACGGTAGCTAAGTTAGCCTTTCCCCGAGCCGACCTCTATTTTAGTGCCGCTTCCGCAGTTGCTGTTCAGTTGTGCTGAAGAAAAAACTAGTGTGTGCTTATCGTAGAAAGTCTTTCGACCCCTGCCTCCCCCTAAAGAAAATTATCAGGCTATACCGGGCACTGTTTACAAACTGTGCAAACTTAGCAAGGCTTATAAATGGAACCGCAAAGATTGGTCTAGATTGTCGAGTCTTAACCAAACAATGAGGCGATTTTCCTGACTTGCCTCGGCTGATCAGGCGGTTCTCCGGCGTCTCTTTTTTGTCTGTTAGTATGGCTGTTAGGCGGGTTATAATTTTCCCGTGACTAGTTAAAGATAAGAAGGGCGGTGTGAAAGAGCGTTGCAGTTTCTTTAAAACCTAAAATTCATATTTCTCGTCATTTTGTACGCTTTAGAAGGCGTCAGTTGTACTTGGGCGCACCATTTCTACTTATTAGGGCATTTTAAGAGTTGCGTTTTCTTTGAGACGCTTTGTGGCGAGAAGGTTTTACCTCTGGTAAATCGTACGTGTGTTATGTGTGGATCTCGCTTGGTGTGTAGTTTGGATGTTGGCCACCCACCCATTCTTCCACTGCGGACACACTAGCCATCTGTTGCCTCTGTGATGACGCCATTTTTCTGGTGACCCACCCAGTGGCTAGCTGGTTAAAAAAATGTTTGGTTTAACACTCCCGAGCTCTCACAGGCGACACAACTTTTTCTGTACCTTGGCTATAGTGGACGACCATGTATAGCAGAAGTCAGCTTTCTAACCCGCCACATGGGTGTTGCTTGGTGATACCAAAGTGATCCATCATCATATTTATGCGTTATGGTTATTGTTGATGTGACAGTATCATGGGTGTGACTTTGTGTTCTCTCACAGTTAAAATCAAAACTAAAGATCTAATGCAGTCTTGGGGAGATGGTAGCAGTGTATGTAATTGTCAAGTTGACAGAAGTATTTCCTGTTCTTTTTTTTCTTTTCTTTGACTAATAATGAGAAACTGTTACATGTAATCTAGTGCCGGAGCCAGTGACCACAATCGCAAAGCATAGCTTTTTGTATAGCATATAAATTGATTTTAAAGTACTGTACATTAATAATCAAAGTAAATATTTCTTGACATTATTCTTTTCAATGTAGAATAGCCTCCAGGGTAACGCCTTCATAAGGTTCTATCACTCTGAATCTGCCTCCTAATACACGAGCAAGGTTTTACTGCAGGACTTGCGGGTTGTTGCCCTTGAAGCTGTTAACTAAATTCATATCCTCTCCACTGTAATAGAGGAAGATGATGGCTTTTGAACAGTATCCAATTTAGATAAATGGTCAGCTTTGTCAAAATAATTTCATACCGATTAAGACTTCTTACCCATACCACATATATATCAGTACATGCGTGATGACAAAGACAAGCCCAAAGTGTAGGATGGTGATGAATGGGTGGCTGGAATTTGTGTGCTGATTATTGGTAATTGTTCTGCAGCCTTATTATCCACAATAGTGTCTCCAGAGGTTTGTACCAAAGAAACTGTAATTGTTTTTATTTTATTCTTTAAATTGCAGTTGGTACCATAATCATTTTTAAAATGGTGTATATTAAATGTTTAACAGTAATTTTATTGGCTGTGCTTATCTGTAGATCAACTGGTCTCATACACTTGATGGTATGCTTAACCTAAGCTAATAAAAGCTTCTGGTATTGATTATGGTAACTGGAGTCTCAGAACTGAAATGCATTTTGAAATTGTTGTTAACAAGAATTGATTGAGCCTTTGAAATTTGACAGTAGTGCTTTTACTTATGGTTTTCTTTTTCATTTTAATTGATGATTGATGACTGTGCCTCCTGTTTGCGGAGTAATTCAGTAAGATGTAGTTATCAACGAACAGTTATCAGAATGTAGTATGTAATAGGAACCTACATTTCTACTATATGTATTGTATTAATAAGGCCCACGATGTTGTTCCCTTTAATTTAATGTTGTGTAAAGTACACATTATAGTATGCGTGTTTCATTGTATGTTTATAACGCTACATGGCTAATCCGTTCAATGCTGTAAAAAACATTTCCTGTTTATAGAACTGGGCTTGAAAGGGCATCACATATGTGCATACTTTAAAAGTAAATTTGAAAACCGAGACCAGAATTGCTCCCACAGTAACTTACAGTGGTTTTTATCTTCGTGTATTGTGATGCCCAACTGGAGCTGCTAGTGCTATTAGTTAAAACATTGAGTGTGGTAAAGTTCATTCAAGTATGAAATGCACTGAAAATTCAAAAGAAAAATTGGATTTATTTTATTTTGTTTATGATCAAAAACTGTGGCATAAATAGTTATTTCCTCTAGATTCGTACCTGCCTGAAAAATGAGAGATGAACTGAACCGTGGGTTTAAAGAAATGCTACACCCTTAAAATAAATGAATTATCATCTGATCGCATACAGGGCAAAACCGAAACCGTGACGTACAGATTCATCTGCACTGTTTATACCGACAATGGTCTGATATTTACAGATGGCTGTCTAGCCACTTTTAGCAAACCAGCAGGGACAAACTGGAGTACACACAATGTTGAATCAAGTTCAGCAACATTGTACTTGGTAGGCTGAGATGACATCCAGTCAAAAAACCATGGGTTTGACCAGTGTGAAGAAGCTGTTTTCAATTCAATCTTTCACACAGACAGAATTCCTAGATCACAGGGGACATGGCCAGACAGCTAACTTGATGAGCAAATACTGTAAGGTCATAATTTAAAGGGCTGTCTTGACCAAAGGTAGCTAGTATAACAAGCTCGTCTTTGTTACTTTGACATGTAATGACCTGAGTTCCAAAGTAAATTCATACACCGTGTATCTCTAGCCAAACTGCTTACAGCAGGTGACTACTGCCTACATTAAGTACAGGTTATGTTAGGGGAAAAATCGCTGAAATGCAAATATTTCTCTTCTTGAATACAACCCTTGTGAGCAGCCTAGTCATTTCATTAGCTGAAGATCTATGACATGTTGTCAAGTCTGTAGTGCTTTAGCAAACTAATAGCGCATACATTACCAAGCAGTTTTAAAGGGGATATTTTTATACTGCATTTTTCCGTTATGTATGTGCTGTACATATTGATAATAAATTGCATTTCTTTGGGCTGCAATTTATTATCAATATGTACAGCACATACATGTTAGATCACAGAAGAAGCTTGTGTCACGTATCTGTGAGAAATTGAAATATTTATCAGCCAGCAGTCAGTTAACCAGCCTTAAGTGGGGGTAATTTTCCACCCTGGAGAATGTATGTGTGGGGTTTTTCCTCACCAAGCATACACACCTTATCGATGCCACCGTGGCACTTTCTAAAGGTTTCTTGTCTTTTGTTTTGTTTTTGTTGTTGTTTTCTTTCTAGCAGACAAGATGATGAATCATCAGGTGCACAGTAATGTTTAAGGCTGTGTCATACAAAGTGAAAATGCTGACAGAATAGCATGTCACTTCACACTTGAATGACGTGTGAAAGCATTATGGAAGTGTTTTTGTGTTTGAAAGTGGTTGTGTATCTAAACAGGGCTGCTTTTCATAAGTAACCAGAAATGCCTACTTGATTTTTTTTTTTTTAATATAATATTTTAACAAACTAACAAAAAACTGCTGGCTAAGTGTATATTAACCAGTTGTTATTTGTTGCTCTCTGCTTCTCTGTGTACTCTTCGCTGTAATTTGATCCTGTTGGTTGTCAACGTCTCTCTCATTTGAGTTAATCTAATAGACTCTTGCTGACTACCATGCTAATTGGGTGGGGATTTGCACGTGTAGGTTATGACTGACAAGTGAAGTAACATGTTACCTTGGTTTGCTGCTCATCCAGCATACAACACAGCTTGTATAACCAGCCGTGTTTTGTTAAACTCGAACAATATACTATCTTTAGTGACGGTCAGCTTGCCCACTATCTGCGTTATCACCATGATGTCAATGTCTGAGAATGTGGTGTTTTTGAAAAGGACTTGTTACGTCACTCCTGTTAATTGACAAACATGTTTAAATTTAGCATGGCTATGAAAAATGGGCTGCCTAAATTTTAACAGCCGATGATGATGTGTGGAAATCTTCATTTCACATTCTGTTTGTTGTAAACAGGTAGACAATGCTCAAGTTTTATTTTTTCATTGAGTACATCTGGATTTTAGAAAAGGAATGATTAACTAACAATTATCCTGTCGTTTAAATGTACATCTAGAGACACTAAGGGCACTTAGTCATTATTCAATGATGCCCCCTTGAAAGGTGCACGTTTACTTGATGCATTGGTCCAGAGATTTTACATTACAATCTACACGTCCTAAAAAAAATTGGCAGGTATGTGGAAACGTGCACAGAGCGTCACAGTCATTGTCTGATGACAACATTACGTCATAGATCCTAGCGTGCTCACAGCTCCAGAATCTGAAAACACGCTTTGTAGCTTTCAATCACGTGTGGGATGGGCAACATTGTTATGTAGTTTTTGTACTTTGGCCATCAGTATTCACCCTAAGAACTAATAATCAACCTATATTAATCTTTTGACAGCACTTCTGTACTAGGTCATACTTACATTGTGATAATTGTATTTACTGAAATTAATGCCTAAAACCAGCTTTATATCATTTCTATTGCGGAGACCCCTGCTAGCTATTAAGCATGGTTGGTACGTTTAACGACTTGACGTATAACCAACATTCATCAAAAGGAGGTCACAGATACTCATTTTTACCTAGTGGGCAAATTGACTGTATACCCACCTCTAGGCTACAGCTGCCCCAATTCTTGTCTTTTCCTTTTATTCTCAAGTCATGGTGGGGGTGATCTGATCCTTCTTTTTTTTTTTTTTTTTTTTTTCCCCTCCTTTTTTTGGACACCGATGTCCTACTTAGACAATTCATCTACCATTTATGAGATGCTTTCCATGCTTTTTAGATTTGATAACTAGAAATTGAAAAGAAAATGTGTAACATAATTATTAACTAATTTATGTTCACTTGCTTCATCCTCTGTTTCTTCATTTCTATGGGAAGGGGCTAACTGAGCAGAGCAGCGGGCATAAGATGAAGACAACGCAATTTGTTCCTGAGCGCAATACAAGCCAGTCCTGGCCAGAGCATTAACAGCTCTGTCACAGTTGCTCTGCTTGGCAAGCAAATTTTAAAAAATGAGAGAGTGAAGCCCACAGGGAAGAGCAGCATAGCCAGCGAGTGACAGGAACTCTAGCATGTGTGAATTTAACCTGTGGTTGATGAATGTGTTCTGTGGAAAAAATCTTAGTGGTGGAAGTAAGCCCTTTGTTCAGATGTGCTGTGCTTTAGGAAAACGCTGCCTTTTCATCAGAAATTTACTGATTTTGTTGCCAGAAACTAAAGACTGTAGGCACATGTATCTGAGAATTTCAGTTGCATGCAAATTACTATATGGACGTAGGGCTGCTCAATTAATCGAATTTTAATCACGATTACGATCTGGGCTTTCAACGATCATTAAAAATGACTGAGCCGATTATTAGCCCCTCCCTCATTTATCCGCGACACCTTATAAACCGGTCCGTGGCGCAAAAAAGGTTGGAGACCGCTGATTAAGAGGACCCGAGGGAAGCTCGGAAAGCTAAGCAGAAGTTATTTGGAGAGGAGAGTGACTGCCGTTGGTTGAAAAGAGAGTTTAAAAAAAAAAAACTTCAGTGGTGTTGCACACTATTTTATATTATTTTTTTAAAGTCATTGTTAACCCTTTAAAGCCGGTCAGAGCAGCACGCTCCGTTTTGCGTAACTATTTTTAAATCCCTGTAGAACCTGAACCGTGTAAGCTAGCGCAATAATTTGTTTTGCATATGAAACCGGAGGAGTTGTACTTACATCTTATCCCATCAGCTTGTCCTCGGTCACGGTTTCGTTCCACATATAGCTTTGCAAAAATTGCATAAAAAGCGCTTGCAGGAACAAAAACATAATATTCCAGAAACACGCTTTGCCGTTCCTATCAGCTGTTCGTAACACTTCCCACAGTGAAATGAGGCACATGCTGTTTTCTTTGCAAATTTGCATCATAGGATTGTTTTTTGTTTTTCCTGCAGTATATAAAAATTGCTGTATCTCCAAAATAAAACTATGAAGACACTCAAAATAAATTTCCTGTGGTGGGAAACTATTTTTTGCAACTTTATTGTATTTAAAGTTTTGAGGGATAAACCTCTTAAATTTCTCCAAGTAGAAATATATGTAAACAAAACAAAAGCGATTTTCAATTTTTTTTGTAGTTTATTGCACTTTTTTGCAATTTATGTAATTACTATGCACTTAATGCATACATATTATTAAAATATGGGCTATAACAGTTGTATTGATGTATAGCAACTTGAAATGCTCCCACAAATGGCACTACAGCATGTAAAAAAAAAAAAAAAAAATATATATATATATATATATATATATATATATATATATATATATATATATATATATATATATATATATAAAAGCTCTGGTGGACTTGGTTCTATAGTAGGTCTTAAAGGGTTAAATAAATATCGTCAAATAATCGTGATCTCAATTTCAGTGAAAATAATCGTGATTATCATTTTTGCCATAATCGAGCAGCCTTATATGGACGCACACACAAACATAATGGTATATTAACTAATTTTTATTTTCATGCAGCTGGGGTTTTATTAAACTATGGTACATCAATAAAACTCTGGTACCCTAGCAGATTAAAGGGGCCAGTTAAACAAAGATACATCTCCAGAACTGCAGCAGATTAACACCATATTTTAGCTGACGGATTGAAAGACAACAGGAGAGGTGTCAAGCAGTTTGCTCTCTACCACGCCTCCACCTGACTCACTATGATGGAGATAGCAGGGTAGAGAATGATGATTGGCACTCCACACTGCTATACCTTCTCAAACCAAGGAGGAAATATCCATTCAGGGATGTGATTTATTAGCCCTGCTATGTGAGGTCCCGTTGTCCTTGTGCTGTTAGCAAGTACACAGTATATGTACTGTGTTGGTGTGAAAGTCTAAGCAGCAGGGCCACCATGACAAATGAGCTATGTTTGATGTGTGCTCAATGAATAAAGAGAGCGTTTCAGTGTGTCCAGCTGAACAACGCTAGCATTTAAAACACATTTCCTATTCAAATGAAGACAAGTCACCTTCTTTTGTCCTGTTTAGTGTCTCAGATTTTTTTTTCTTTTTAAATGTGGCTGAGATTATAGTCATTTTCCATAGTTTAAACAGCAGTGCATATTAAATAATTGTAAAATATCTGTGGAGGTTCAGCAGAAAATCCAAAACACTGGCACTCATTTCGTGTCTTTAACATTCAGCTGAATGCAATTTCCCAACATGGACTGATCCTAGCTGCTGCAAACCAGTGACACAAGACTGCATGTCACTCATTTGCACTAACTTCCCTTAACTCTGTTGGGCAAGTTCATCTCACACCCACACTGGTGCGCTTGTTGGGTCATTTACAATAATGAATTACTGGAACCTTGACTCAGTACTTCCTAGTAGCTCGCATCTTTGTGCACCACACAACACCTTTGTGATGTTGTGTATAGGTAGTGCAGAAAACGTGCAGTGCAGTTAGAAGAACAGGGGACAGTGTAAACACTACACGTATTCTTAAGTTACATGCACAAGACATTGGATTATTAATGAAAGTGGATTACAGTTATTTACTCAATTTTACATCGAGAATGTGAACAACGTAATTAACCTTTTAGTTTTTAACAAACTATATGTAGTAGCCTGCAGGAAGTTTAACTTTACCCCAATACAAAATGATTCCTGCTCTTTTCTTTGCCATTTTTATCAAGTATACTCTGTTTTCAAATCAGTTTGAATAGTGATACCAATATATTTCTGATTATTTTCTGATTTCATTAATCATTTCACAACTCTGGGGGGCTTCTGAGACTGAGTTGCTTTTCAGCTATGTGGTTTAAAGGTGTTAAGTGTAGTGTTGCATAGTTCAGGTGCACCTAGCAACACTACCCTTCTATGTGGCACAAATGTGACTCAACTTTCACATTTTTCTCTGTTCTCATGCTCAAAATGGGCAGTCAAACAAGACCTGAGTAGCACAAATTTTATTTGTGAACAGGAGAGTAATTCTCCCAGTGGTTACAGTCAGTGCCTTTTTGATGCTCTGCTGTAATGCCATGCTATACATATACTTCATACAACGCTTTTCCTGTGGTTCCCTGATTAAAATGTTCCTTTTTGTATTCCACCAGGGATGGCAGCCATCCGTAAGAAGCTGGTAATAGTGGGGGATGGAGCGTGCGGGAAGACTTGCCTTCTAATTGTCTTCAGCAAAGATCAGTTCCCTGAAGTCTATGTCCCCACTGTGTTTGAGAACTACGTTGCTGACATAGAGGTGGACAGCAAACAGGTGAGACAACTGCAGGGATTCGAACTACTACACTGCCTACTGATACTTAATGTCATGTAAGAGTGGTGCTTTGGGGTAGATGCTTTAGACCTGTTGACCCATCTGCATAAGTGACTGTTTTACTCTGTGAACAAATTTAAAGATTCTTACCTGAATTATATTTTTTGAATATTTTAATAAAGTAGGTGACTCAGTCTTGGGTCTTCTAAATGTCACAGCACATCTTTCCCTTCCTTACTATCTGCACTGGTTTTTGTGCTGGGACTCATTTCCTGGGTGCTTAATCATGCTCAGTGCTTTAATTCTACCTTCAGGGCCAAGTGAGCAAGTGTTGAAAAAATGTACTGTTCCATTTTCACATCTTCCTTCACACAACAGCAGTCATCTGCTAAGTCTGGTTTCTTTTTGAGCTTGGTCATCATGTTTTACAAAGTGTCTGTAGCTTGTGTGTTTGCACTAAGTGAGGATTATATAAAATATAGTAGGACACTCTGCTCTGGAGTTCAGTGGATTTGATTATTTAGCACTCCACACATATCCTGTGTGGGTGGAGTTAGTTCCTCCCAGATAACTGCGGCAGCCAGCCTCATCAGTCACAAACTCTTGAGTCCTGACCTCTTTGTGGGTTAATAGGATTCTGGGACGGGAAGTCTTTATTGGCTGTCTGATTTCTAACCTCCTGTGCTGCTGCAAAGGATTCATGCTTCTTGAAGTGTGACACTTTTCCAAATGCCTTCTTTTACCATTTAGATTTGCATTCTGTATAGAGAAGATGTTATGTCACTGTCATGTTTTGTATTGTCTCTGAAATTAAATGGCACGTGCAGAATGAACAAGAGCACAATTTATGTGAGCACATTGTTGGTATTTTTTCCCCTACCTCTTACAAATTTGGCACGTGTATTACATATACCAAGGCTTTGCAGAAATATTAATTTAAACTAAAATTGCTCTTTGAATGTGATTGATTTTAGGCAGCTTGTGGATGTTCTCTTATGTCTGGCTAATAATGTAATGCTTTATATGGCTTTCAAACTGGGTATTCAAAAGGTTGTGAAGAGAATATTTGAACTATTGAATGGCAACAGCTGGGGAAAAAATGTATTTATCATTTCCATATCATAGATCATCACTCTTTCAGGTCTTTTTCAAATTATAATTAGTGATTATGTTAGTAATCCTTGCCAGTTTAAGGTTGTAAAAAAAGCCTTTGTTGTCAGGACTGTCTGCTGCAGGTGTTGCTCACCTTCTTTGCTGGCTTCAGTGTAAAAGTTATGCTGATCAAGATGAAAATTACACATTTTTCCATCCCCTTTTGATCAGTTTTTAAAAGTTTTCCTTGTTCTCCTTTCATCAAATCTCATCTTTTGTCCTTCTTTGCCTTCTCTTTTCTCAATGTTGGTCAGGTGGAGTTGGCTCTTTGGGACACAGCAGGTCAGGAGGACTATGACAGACTGAGACCTCTCTCCTATCCAGACACTGACGTCATCCTCATGTGTTTCTCCATAGACAGCCCTGACAGCTTGGGTGTGTACAAAGCAAACACATTCTTGCAGTTGCATACACTCATGACATAAATAAAACAAATTCTCTCTTTTGTGTTTGCCACATTTCTGATTTCATTAGAAGATATTTCTGGACTGTTTTGATTGTGCACTTGCAGAGGAACTACTTACATTTGTGTGCACGCAGAGTAACAACTCGTTTGTTATGTAGTGTCATCCATTCCTGCTGTTAAACAGAGTCGTATCTTTTTTCCTCATGATGATTATTAACAGCACTTCCATGATCACATGGAAATGGCTGTACATAAAAGTGATAAAAGCAGCAGAAAAATTAAACTGCCAGAGATTAATTAAGCTTCAATGAAAGGACATAGTTGTAATAAAACAAAGTCTTATTGCACGAAAGATTGTCATATATCTTCAAAGCAACATTTTTTGCTGACCAAGTAAGATAACATTTGATACTCAGTGGAGATAAAAGCAGAGCTCTTTCTTCTTTTCAGAAACCTAATTTAATTATGTCTGCATAAGCTTAAATTTTAAAGACTGATCAGAACGCTGACATCCTCCAATTTTACTCTGCTAACACATTTAAATGTAAATGCAGCTGCGGTGACATCAAACTGCTTTGTTTTTGCAAAGAATGCAATGATGGTTTGTGGTGCCCACTTTTCCTATGAAAAAATGGGATTAAATGGTAAATAGTACTTTGTTTCTCCTTTAAGTGAGACACAGAGGGCTACAAAAAGATAAACAAGTCCACTGGAACAGGGCAGGGATGGACACATCATCACTGGAGAATGTCTTAAAGCAAAAAAAAGAAAGAAAAAAGGGTCACCTCAGGCATAAAGGGCTCTCAATTAAATTTTAGTCTGACAGTTATAACACTTAAACAATTGAATTATTTGTTTGTTTATGCCTCCCGTCTCTGGTCTTTGTCCATTACAGAAAACATTCCAGAGAAGTGGACCCCGGAGGTCAAACACTTCTGTCCAAACGTTCCCATCATTCTGGTCGGAAACAAGAAAGATCTGCGTAATGACGAGCACACACGCAGAGAGCTGGCCAAGATGAAACAGGTGCCTGACTTTTTACTTGGTTTGAATTAACATGTTTGTTCTGAACTAAGCGAGAGTGAATCTTAAGTGTTCTTCTGATTTTTAGATCTTGAATTAGTGGTGCCGTGTTTCTGCCAGTCACTATAGCAAAAGCTGTTTGAGATTAAACACTTATCTAGAATATGTGTGTTCCTAAACTACCACTTTGTTTTTCTCGGCTAATAGGAGCCAGTGAAATCAGAAGAGGGCCGAGACATGGCCGGGCGGATTGCAGCATTTGGCTACATGGAGTGCTCTGCTAAGACAAAGGACGGCGTGCGGGAGGTGTTTGAGATGGCCACCAGGGCAGCACTGCAGGCCCGTCGTGGGAAAAAGAGCAATAAATGTGTGCTACTGTAAATTGGCCGTCATATTTGGACTGTTTCACCCTGGGTTACTATACCTGGGGATAGGGCTTGGGAGGGACAGAGGGATTACAAGATGGGAGGGAGGGAGGGGGAGGAAGAAAAGAGTGCAGTAAATGACTACCGCTGTAACCTGGCTGTTTGTTGGACTGAATTTACCCTGGGACTTGGGTTTGAAAGGCTTTGATGGCAAAGTACAGGTGGGGAGACGAAGGGAAGGGAGGTGGTAAACGACTACCGCTGTAAACCATTGGGCTCTTTACCTGTGGGTTTACCATCTGGGTGGGAAATTTACACCAGCGACCAGCCAAATGCTGGAACAGTTACTTTTCAACAAGCCACTTACACTGATAAAGATCCTTAAGATCGAGTCCTTCGTAAAATCTAGCTGACTGGTAGCCCTGATAAAGTTGCTCATGAATTACAGGGAGTTGGGGACAATAACAAAATTTTTTAAAGTTACCTGAATGGATGACCAGACAGACGGAAGGGAGAAACGGACAGCACAGTAAATGAGTACCACTGTAAAAGGCCACCAGTGGACTTCATCCCCAGGTGCTCATGCCTGGAATTAGGGCTAAGATGGTGTGAAGTTTGGAAGATGGAGGGATGGGATGTATGAAGTTCTGAAGTGGCCACGATAAGACAGGGAAGCCAGGGCATCACTTCCTAGTTTTGCACTTTTATCTTACTCGTTATATGCTGTAGGTCAGTTAAAACAGCCCTCAATAGGAGACAAATCGCCAGTTAAATAAATTGAGTGCTCCTCAGAATGGTGCTTGAAACAAATTTGAGGTGTATTAGCTAGCACTTCAATCCGATGGAAGAAAAACTCTCTTATTGATAGGATTAAACTAGTAGTCACATGCTGTCAGGTGGGTTGTGTTATTGGAGAGGCATGGAGCATGCTCACATGCCATTTAGTTTCTCTTTGTAGTTAATCCTCTGTTTATAGACTCTGTGACAAACACATTTAGCCTCTACTCTTACTGGATAATCTGTTGCAGACACCTGACATTGAGTGCTGTTGTTATTTGAGGCTAGCTGCTTGTTTTAAACGAGATCTGAAGTGTATCTTATCACAATCTGCTTGCTTCAGATGATCTTAGTGTTTTAGAAAACACAGCCAGGTTCAGTTATTTCCAGGTTAGCAGCAGTGTGCCTTTGGTGGCCAGACAAGATGAGCATAAACATGCTGGAGTCTTAACTGCAGCTGGTTTGTCTACTTTAGTTCACATCTGAGGGTTCTTTAACATTTAAGTTCTTCAGACTGAATCAGTGGAAGTGGCGGGTGAATTGTGGTCCCATTGGAAGACAAAGGTAGCTTCCTGTGTTGCGTAGACCCACCTGAGCAAACTGCCATGGCTCTGCTCCCATCCCTTCCTGTTCCACAGCTGGCCGCTGGTGCTCATCCTCCTCTGGTTTTAGGCCAGGACAAAGAACAAGGAGGGGAGAGTAATGTTTACATGCACACCACTGATTTCCTTATTTGGGATGAATGACTATGAATATTACGTGTGTGTGCTTGTGTAAGCATGTAGAAGGGTCATGTGTACATTAAGCAGATCAGGTAAATTTTTGAGGGGGGGGAGGGAACGGATACCTGGGATTTACCATCCCTTTTACAGGTTGCCTGTTAGTAACTCTCATCTGCTTTAACGGTTAAAGAGAGACAAACAACAAAGTGACATGACCTTTTTATCCCAGAACAGTGCATAGAAATGCCAGAATTGTCAGGTTGGTCAGCCAGGTGGATTTCGTATAACATGCAGGTGAGCCACATCAAAGAAATAACCACCTGCTGCTAATATAGTTTTGTTTTGTTAAAATAAAGAAAAAAGAAAATGTAGGCATGGCCAGTCTGAGGATTGGTTAGTCACCAGCCTTTCCTGACTTTACTGTGTATTTTGCTAACACATTCTGGCTCTCTTCTGTGAAAGCGTTGCGCCCTCCTGTTCTTCTTCCTGGTCTACAGGGAGGAGCCTGTTCTAGAAACCAGTCTCGTGGTGTTTGTTTTTATACTTTATTTCCAACTTCTTTAAAAAAAAGTCATAAACATATGTTGTCTATCAGTATTTAAAAAAAATAAAAAATAAAATAAAAAAATAAGAGGTGGAAGACTAGGGAATACTTATGTTGCTTTAGGTTTTTGTTTTTTCCTTCTCTGTGCTTTACCTGAATCTTTCTGATGATTTACTGTTGGTTTTAATAACCAATCAATCATCCCGCCAAATGCTGTTGTTGGGCAGTCAGGAGAAAGGCTGGCCTCTCGGCTGCCTGTCTAGAGCATCGCTAGGACAATTAGTGCTGGCTTTTTTTTTTCTGTTTGTTTGTTTTTGAACACACTGTTAGCTGAAAAGACAAAAAAGGAAAGCAAACTTTATTCTCATGTACAAATCATTTTTATTTCTAGTTTTTATTGTATTTTTAAGTCCTTATTTTGGATGCTGAAGTAGTGATTTAAACAAAGGAACAGGAAAAAAACAAGCTGTATGCAAAGTCTGTAAATATATTAAAAAAATAGGAAAAAAGATGTGGGTTTGTTCATACTAGGCTATACACACGCACATGACTGGAAACTATTTGTAAACTAGCTTTGGTTTGTGTAATAAATTACTTTCTATAACACACAACTCCTATTCATTATCGTCCGGGTTGGGGAAGAGCACTTTGGCTCAGTCAATAAACATGTAATATAAATGAATGGTTTAGTGTTTAATGTACTGGTGCCTTTATGTCTTAAGATTACAACACTATGTCTGAATACATGACAGTAAAACTAGCACGGGAAATCTAGAGAAAAATCCAGACAGCAGCTGAGGGGAAGTGAAACGACTTGAGATGCAATAGAGCATTTTAAAAGGAACCAATTCTTTCTTTTTTCCTTTTTAAGCCTTTACTCGAGAGGTACATTTCAGGAAAAAAAGTAACATGAAGCAAAGACTCAACTCAAGGTTGCTGCAGCCAGAAACTAACTTAATGTTACGTGGGGGATGCACTAAATCTAAATGAGCTGCACAATACAGCTCAGGTGATCAGGGTTTAGGATTTAGTCTCTCGCAGGAAGCTTCAGTCATGCTCTTAATCTTAAAGTCATCCACACTTAATTTGTGTTACAGAACGTGGTCATTATTTTATACTTTGTGGTCTGAGATCAGTTCAGACTGAGAAGTCTCAACTCAGGATGAAAATATGAAATTGCATTCCCACTGCACCTTTAAACGTCAGAATGAGCTTAGATTAAATAAAAAGCTGATTCTCGCTGAAGTTTGATTACGACCTTGATAAATAACCAGTCGTTAGGATGACTGCTGCCTGGGGAGCAGAAAGTAACACCATACCACTCAAAGATGATGTTCCTGCGCTGCAGAGAGTGTGTGGGATGCTGAGGTGAGGCAGTTTCAGCCTGCGTGGGACGGTGCTGGATGTTGTGGGGCAAGTAATCGAGAATCTGCGAGTGTGTGCGGAGTGTGGTGCCACTCGGTGTCCAGCAGTGGTTGTGTAATGCAGCGTGGAGGAGTGGAAATCCAGGAATAAAATGGATTAAATGTATGAGCAGGATGGTACTTGCATGGAGCTGAGCCTACATACGCCTTTGTGTAACTTAAAAGAAAAAAATACCTCTGTGTAGCACATGTAAGCAGTCAAACGGCGTGGACTAAATACTGGTTAAAAAAAAATCTGCCTGTGTCAGTTCCTTTCTTGTGCTGCCAGACACTTTGATGTGAACACGGAAATCATGATTTGGAGAGTAATGATCGCCACGGGCATTCGAGTGCAAGAGGACACAGGAACAGAAATTAAGCATTCATTTAATATTCACAGAAGTAGCATAATAATGCCAGGCCATTTCAAAAGGAGGGGATATCAGAAACTCCGGCTACTTTATTATTTAAAAAAAAACCAATGCTGTGCAAAAAGCTTGAGGCACCATCGTCTCTTTATTATTTTGTTTCCAAGCAGCATGACTTTCTTGTCATTTTCTAAAGTGGTCTTGACCTATGGCTCTGAGTTTTCTGAGTTATAGTTTTCTGAAGGTCTTCCAAAGCTTTTCTTTAGACAAGTTTTCTTGCACAAACAATGAGCTATTAGCCAACAACTTGGCTCGGTGGAAGGGTGGCTATCAGGAAACCATTCTTAATGAAGGAAAACAGGGAGAAAAGGCTGATGTATTACAAGTTACACATTAAGAACTTGACTGAAAATCAGCAGGAACAGGTCTAATAGAGTGATGAATCCAAAGTATACATTTGTGGTTCAAATTGTCATCAGTATATAAAGAGGAAGTAAGCAGAGAGGTACAACAGTGAGTGTCTACAGCCATCTGTAAAACACACTGGAGGCTCTTTAATAGTTTGGTGCTGCATTTTAGCCAGTAAGTTTGGGGTGCTTGTAGAAAACTGATGGAAGTAGACTTTGACCCACCATGAAAAACTATCTAGAATGCATCTGATTGGCCACATCTTCATTTTTCAGCACAAGAATAATCTCAAACATACTGCCAATGCAGTAAAACACCCAGTGGAGCACAATCAGTCATGGATTGGCCTCCTCAGAGCCCAGATCTCAACATGATTGAAGCAGTGTGGGATCATCTTGACAGAACAGAACAAAAGGCAGCCAACATCCAAAGAAGAGCTTTGAATGTCCTGCACTATTTAAAAGAAATAAAAGAAAGCTTGACTAAGAGTTCAGGCTGTGTTCAAAAATAAAGGTGATTTTGATATTGGAGTTGTGCAAACTCTATTTTTGCCTTATATACTGTATTTACGTGTATTTACATGCACATTTCCATAAATCTCTGCACCCGTTTCCCATTTCCAAAACATAAGAAAATGAGAGGTACTTTAAGACTTTTGCTCAGTAATATTAAATGATATAGAAAATATGCCTCTAGTATACAGGTAGGAGGTCGTCTCCAACAGTAAACTACAAAAGCCACAGTGGGCGGATGTGAGAGGAACCACGTCAACTTAAGCCTGCCAGACTGCAAAGGACCGACCTCCGTGACTGCGGACCTTCTTGTAGGAGAGGGCCTCATCCAGAAACAATAAGCTGTGTTGTACTCTATTCTTATTTTACCGACTCTGCCCTCGTGATCTCATCTGTTTCCTGTTTGTCACTAAACGGGCACAGCCTCAGTCTCAGTAAAGTTTGTAATAACCGTATTAAAATGCTGTTACACTTGCAAAGTGGCAAACACAACACAGGCACACAAGAAGCAACATTGTTAGAACCACTGTAGTTTGTTGTAGTCACAGCTACACCAGCTATGACTATACAGACAGACACTTAAGACATATTAAGGGTATTCCCGACTTAATAAAAAGCACCTCCTCAACTGTGAGATCTCTGCTGGCTAGGCAAGGAAATGGACTGGGGCTCTCTAGAGACGCATTCAGAGCGAAACCCACGAAGTCGAAGAGGAAGGAAGGAAGTTCGTCACTGCCTACTCCACCCAAAACTGGTGGCATGTAAGACATAAGACGCGCTGTCTCTAGCGCAACACTTGTAGAGGAATGAGCTGAAGGGGAGGGTACCGATGCTGCTTTCTTTCTTTTGCTGTGTGGCTCCTTCCCCTCCCGTCTTTCTTTCTTTCTTTCTTTCTTTCTTTCTTTCTTTCTTTCAGTCAGTCTTTCCCTCTCTCCCCCTCCTTCCCTTCCCTTCCCTTTCGCCTAACAGCCGGGGAAGACTAGAGAGCAAAGAGGCTCAACTGCCGGCTTTATATACCGCTCTATTTTTAGCCACTCACGGGCCCGACTATTTTTAACCAATATGAGCTCATTGCCTGGTCCGCCTGTCCAATAAGATAAGAGGAAGATGAAGGGAGTCGTCCAATAGGTGCTAGGAAAAAAGAGAAGGGGCGGGTTACACAAGAGTCTGTTATCTGCAGTGAAACGGTCGGCTTGTGAGGGAGGCAGCAAGGAAAAAGGAAAGACCTCTCACTTTGCTGCATTTCCAAAGGATCTTTTTGAAGTTCATCATTATTCAGACTCGCTGTTCTACAGCCCAAAGCGGATCTGCATGGAGGCAACGATTTTTTTGTCTAATTATGCACCTAAAATTGTCTTTGATTTCTTAGAAGCGATAACGATACAATACATAGTTTTAAATTGTTTTAAAAATATTTTGTTGATCCCATTTATATAGAGGAGATTTTCGAAGAGAAGTGTGTGAAAATCCAATTAACCTGCCTAAACCTCTTGTACCTTCCTTGCAGAAGTTTTCACATTATGTTTTAAATTAGCATTAGCTAGCAATTGTTATTTTAAATATGTTAAAAAAAATAGTTAGTGATAATCTTTCAGTAAAAGCTAACCCCAAACCAAGCTATAGCCCCTGGCTTGAATTTGTAGGCCATAACATTTTGTTTGCGATCCATCCATCCTACAATAGACGGCCTTCCCAGGATGGGATGCCGTCTATTGTAGGCTGAACACAGAGAACCATTCACACTGACACTTAAGGCAAATTTATATTCTCCAATTAACTAAACCCCACGAATGCCTTTAAATGTTGCACTGAAGCTGAAGTACCCTGAGATAACCTGCATAGACAAAGGGAAACTCCACAGAGGATTCAAACCCAGGACCTCCTCGCTGTGAGTCAACAGTGCTGACCAGTGTACCCCCCTCTTCCATCCAGATCCACTGAACACGATCAGCCAAGGGTAATTTAAGATGATTCTCATTATAAAACTGAAAAAACAAACAAAACAAAAAACATCTCGTCAACTTCCTGACAGGAAAAGATCTCATTTCATGTGAGCATCACTGCAATTTAACTCTGGCCCAAGATACATGACTACAGCAGTGTTGACGTCAGAAATGTCTGGCCCCTCAGTCTGGAACCGTTTTTACTCACAACAGAAACATTAAATTTTCACAACAATGTTGTCTCGGCAATGAATAAACATCTATGGATTAAACTACTGCAGTACTATTAGTTTGCTGTGTATGCTACTGCCTTCATTTTATATTTGCCCTTATAATTTGCCAGTGTCGAGTGGCCCTCTCTAATCACATGCATTAGATCATATTACTAGATTATAATTTGCAGATTCATTATTAGAATTAGCTACTATTTTGTTTATTAAACTTATTACTGTGATGTGAGCTAGTTTTAAGTAATTATATGATGCCAGGAAGCTTTATCTTTATCATAATAGATTTGACTTTTATCCATAGAATAATTAAAGGTTTTAAATAAATGGTGTTGACTATGTAATAACAATGTAAAATATTTGCGTGGCTAGGGTTGTGGTTATATACAAAATCTTTAAGGGGGCTGCTGCCACCCATGCCCACCTCTGGAAACATCTCTGTTTAAAACAACTTCATTCTTAAAAGAACATTTTCCCATTAATCAGCATTCATGAACAGTGTTGAGGTAACGAGGTTTTCTAAAAACCAATACTGGCTGAAACTGACTGAGTGGTTTCACATACATCATCCAAACAAGCCTGCAGTGAATCATAAAATGACGAGACTCGGAGTTGTGTCGTAACAATACCTATTTCCTTATTCTTAATTAGCAGAGCCATCCATGCGGCAGCTGCTGCCCAGATTTGCCTGTCACACCCTTATATTTTCCCGATAGTCATCTTTCAATTAGACGATCTTCGGTAGTGGCTTTGGACTGGTGGGACTGGCTGCTCGGTCCTGTGTGTGTGTGTGTGTGTGTGTGGGAGAGAGAGAGACTGGTGTGTAGTTTTTGTTATGACTTTGGACGGAGGGTATGACAAGGATTTCCCCGTGATTGTGACTCATCGATACACCCACCTATTCTTCTTGTTTCCAAAAGTTTTATTTTTAACCGCTGGGTGTCCTGTCACCAGTGAGTGTCTGTTTCTCCGGTAGAACAAGAATTACGATTCACGACACAGTTAAAAAACAGAAGAAGAATAAAGCTGCCAGTTGGGTGTCTTAGCTGTTACTTCTTAAAAATGCTAATGTTTTGGATCTACTTTTAATTCACTAACAGCTGCCGCTCATCCCCCAACAAAGCGCGCTCACGACAGCCGCGCCCCCGCACAAAAGGTTCCAACACATCATGATGTGAGCGCGGAGGACGAGAACGGTCAAGTCCACTCCCTCCAAAACACTCTCCACCCTGCCATATACTCCATATCATCTGCTAAAGAATTTCTTTCCCGACCTCACCGTGGGATTAAAAATTTAAAAATATGGCTAATTTAAAACTGGCTAATTTAAAAATATATTTAGCCCAATTTAAAATAGCCAAAAACCAAATAACGGCAGTCGTAAATGAAAGTTGAACCATTCATGAGGATACAACCACAGTAATTACTTTTAGCTATGTACCCGTTCTATGTTTTATTCTAACATCTGAATAGTATATTAAAAACATAACACAAGGTAAGTTTACTCCACTCTGAGATGACTATTATCATATTCTTACATATTCGCTGTAACAGTTCAGGCCACACAATGTCAGACTGACCTCTAGCGGTACAAAGGCGTCATTACAACTGTGTCGCTCGGTGTTCTGGTGAAACGCCAGAGATTACGGTTAGTCCAGAGTCTCGCGGGATTACGAGATCACATTCAGGTAAACAGTAAGAAGAAACGTAAGGTGGCAGCATAGTCCTACCCCTCTGATGTAAGTGCACTATAACCACCGTACTGAATAGGTGGCACAGACAAGGTTACACTTTAGCACCCTGACTAAATTATGGCCAACTTTTCTTTCTTTCCAGATGTTTATAGTTTCGATTGAAATATGAAAGTCACACGAGCATGCTAAATCTTTTCTTATAGGACAAATATGGCACATAACCTGTATATAAAGGAGTTAAATAAACACTGCTGTCATTGAAAGTAATAATTAAGCAAACAGTAATATAAAATTTGAAGTGACCTAGCTTGAAATAATGGTTCAAGCTAATTATGACTTTATGACTCTAATTACTCCCAGCCCCATTATATCCCATAGTGTAGTAAATAAACATGGCTACAGTTTGTAACGTTTGACCTTTCAGAGCTCTGGTGTTGATTCTCAGTCTGTGATTATTTGCATCAAAAGGCCACTTAAATGAAGCTGATGCTCGTTTTGTTTTTACATCACTTACACTGGTTTGTGAGCCATTACTGTCATTAACAATTACTGGTCATCAGGGTTCATGTTATGTCTGCCTTATAGGGGTCCATAAGCCAAACAGAAGAAAACGACGACAATGAGCTGCTCATTAACTGCTTCATTCTCACTCACTTCACGAAACACGGGGAATGTGCATGAGTCAATGGACGTGTCTGTGTGTGCCTGGTTTGCAGAGAATAGCTGCGGTGGGATCCAAGACCACTAACAATTGGTCTTAGCAGCCAGAGTTTGCATGCTAATTGACAAATGACGTAACGTGTCAAAGACAAATCGGAGGCTTTTTGTTCAGGCTGACTGGGAGGTCATTAGTTGCAATTAACAAGCAGACTGACTCTGGCAGGATCAGCAACGAGCTTCTAATTATCCTGCCTTAATGACCTGAGGGTTTAAAAGGTTCCGGTAAGAGATGGATGCAACATTAATATTTTTAAGCTTGTCATTTTACACATTTTCTCTTTAGGTATTAGAAATGTGAACATCAGAACCAGGAGAAGAACCTGCATCATCAGTAGCATGCTAAGTTCCTGGTGAGGATTTCTGTTTGGCCCATTACTGACAGGTGAAACTGTAGCTTTACCAGATTCTTGCGCAATTTCAACCAGCTGTTTACAAAATGCACATCGAAAGACAGCAAATGCTGACTCAGTAGAGACTTATATGTGTAAATGATTACTCCAGCATCCCATTTTTCCTCATTTTCAGTCGCAGTAGCGTTATTCTAAAATGTCACGTCTGACTTGACGTTTAACACTTTACCAACAGAAGCCGTAGAAACAGCTTCAAGGTGCAATAGGACAGGAAATATTAAAAGTTGTAGCATGAAATTCCATTTCCCCAACACTTAATCAAAGTAATCCACAGTAAAAACACATAATATCTGTGGGATTTTCCCCAAAAATTGGGCTGTATTTTTATTTACCTACAGTGTACAGTGAAAGTGAAAGAGGGAAACAATTCTGTTTTTTACCAGAAAGAAGAAACATGAAGTGATTTTAAGTAGTGAGTAACTTCCATGTATTTCAAAGGAACTCTATTTCCCTTTTTAACCTGTAAATATGCTTTATTTTTAGGGGTATGGCCATATTATGGAATAGCTTATACTTCCCTTCTTACATCAGGTGTACATCTACATTTTAGGGGTACAGATGACATAATGGAGAAGCTTAACCTCCCCATTTTACATTGTATGCACAACTGACTTTTTTAGTCACGTGGGCCGAAGTATGGAGTGGTTTTAACCTCCCCATCGTATATTGTATGCTTACATTACTTTTAGGGTCACTTATAACACTTAACCTTGCCTTTTGAGGATAAGGCTATAGCAACACTTGTAGTATTGAAAGAATGTTAGTTACTCACTTACCAAAGGTGCATAGAGTAAATAAAGGTTTTTTGAATCCTTTCTAAAAAAATTGTACTATCTGCTAAGTTTTTTTAAAGGTATGATTATAACCTAAATTAAAATAAAAGACCTTGTAATTTAATGCTAAATCTGGAGGGCAATATTATAAAGTGCTATGCAATTTTTTTTAACTATCAAAACACCAAAACACAAGTGATACAACACGTCCAAACATAAAACATCTGCATATCTATTGCATAGGATCTCTCTGTCCTGCGTTACCTGTTTGTCTAAAACACAAAACTAGCCCGGGCGGTTAGTGTGGGACATGATGACTGTGTAAAAGCAACACTACTATATGCACTGTTTTACTTGCAGGTGATCTCAGCATGGGTGAAAAAAGGACTGGCACTGCTATAATGAGAGGTAAGCAGTAGTACTGCTGGCTGTACTGTAACTGCAGAAATAATCATGCATTGTTTCTAAGTGATACAAAACAGCACATGAATATATCTGAGGTTCAGTTATGCTTATTTTCCTTGGCCACACCCCGAAAGAATCACTTAATTACCAAGAGATGCATTTGCAGTGACGTCTTGCCCAAGGTCACTTTAGTAGTGCATAGTGTCATCACAATGGGAGTCTCTATGGATAGAGAGAGTTTTTCTCCTTCACTAATTGAATAACTTAATTAATGACCGGGTTTGACCAGATTTGACCTCCACGAACTGTAAGCTTTATGAGGTTGTGTAAACACCAAGACAGAGGACATCTAATCACATAATTAAACCGCTGGGTCATATTTAAAGAAAAACCTGCACTAATTATGCAATAACAAACAAGCTCGGAGAATAAATCATTTACAAAGCAGAAATCCTCAGAGGGAGCATATACTTGTTCATTTGCACGTAACCTAAATTCATTATTTATCCAGGAGAATGAATAAGTCGTCCCCGCTAGCCTGTGATTGAACTTGAGCTGGTGAAAAATTCAGCCCGGCGCAGCTGTACTCCAGTGAGTCGGTATCTAATGAAAATAACAGAGCAGGAGAGAAGGCACGGGCTCGGTAATGATTGCATTTGGGTTAGGAGTGGAAAAAGAGAAAATAATGAGGATAAGGAAAGAGACTGAGGGGTAGAGTTTGGTGTTTTGCGTGGGTTGTTTTGGAACTGATTGTAAGATCTCACTCATTTACTTTTAGTGCACCTCTTGGCTCGGTCCCTGATTGTGTTTCATGAGTTGGTCTCACCTGAACGCAGTCCTGAGGCTGGAACCTGCGGTTCATAGAAACGCTAAAACCCTTTTTCGCCTCTCATAAAAAGTAGATTTATTCTTAATCGATTCTCAAAACCTATTTTCATTGAGTGGTTAACACAATAAACATGTGTCTATACCTGTTGCTTTAAAAAAAAGTTTCCATAATCTTTTATCAGCCACTTTTTCTTATTCTATTTATTTTTTGATAAGTATAAAGCCATCAGAAGAAAAGAAAAAGAGTGAGCGAGAGAGTAAGCGCAATAAGGAGAGGTCGGGAGAGAGACTAAGAGAATGGTGCATAAAGATGAAAGCTGATTTCCTCCGTCTCAGTTCCACTTTAACAAGGTTTTCCTGGAGTGGAGTGAATAGGCGAGCACGTCTGCATATGTGTGGCCACAAAGATCTCGGATTTTTCTTCTCCTTCCTGAGAGAGAGAGAGAGAGAGAGAGGGGGAGGGAGGGAGACAGCGAGCACATGTAGAGAGGAGCTGGGACGAGAGACAGAACAGTAGAGAGCTGTCAGGCTGCGAGGAGGCAGCAGAGAGACGACTCACTCATTTTCTTGGAGTACGTTTTGCCTCCATCTCTGACGCGTGCGTGCACAGATAGCATCGCGGACACAAAGATGGTAAAGTTTGAGTGTGAGTGCTACTTCTTACCTTCCTGTGAAAAACTGTGAATCATTTTAAGGATCTGGACTTAAGCCTGACACACTGTGACTGGGACTTCACAGTTTACTTTGGCCGGCAGGTTAGCCCTTTCTCTGAGTTCTACACTGAGTTAGTGTGTCTGTTGCCAGAATTCAGTACATTTGAAGCTGGACTTGGACTCCCCGTGTGCGATGAGGAGAAGGATGCAATTGCTGGTGGTGGTCCTGCTAGCCCACCTCGGTGCCACCTTGACAGGAGCGTGGAGAGCATCTCAACCCAGACTGCAGTTCACACACCCTGGTAAGAAGCAGCACGTCCATTTCTGAGCATTTCTCTTTATGTTTCCTTTAGTGTTTCAAGTCTTGGTTCCCCACACGTACATGCAGGTGGCTGGAATCATGTACCGCTTCACATTTTTCCCCACTTTTCTTTCTTTGTCCTTCTATTAATGCCCACACACTGTTATGCAATTCATGTATAAATTATACAAAGCCTTTCTGTTCATGTACCTGTCTCCATCAGCCCTTTTCTTTCCTATATTGTCCTCCAACTCTCTAACCACCTGTATTTAATCAATCATCCTCCAGTAGTCAGGTTCAGAGTGTGACAGCCGTATCTTTAGCCCCACCTTGCTTCCTCCTTTCACTGTGAGGTCTGACACTTTAAGTGAAAAGTAGCGCTTTTGTCCTTTTGTCACTTTTGAATAATAACAGCATATTCTTGAAAGTTAAGAGTCTTTGTAAAACCACATGTCAGACGTGGCAAATGACATAAAAAAAAAAGTCCGGGAAAGAAAAGAAGAAACGAAAGAACCGATTTAAATGCAGCACTCATAAGAGTATTTCAGATAAGCTCTTATTGCACAAGAAAATAGAGTGCAAGTGTAACTGTAGAAGGCACGGCAGGTAAAGATGAACCAGCCAATCAAGTGGGATAGTGTGGAGGATGTTTGCTGCTGGCAGTTTGGGTAATTATTTTAGTGTTTGTCTCTGATTTCTCTTGGCTAAACTGGGACTTTGCCAGACAAAAAGTCATGCTGCTTCTTCTTCCCGTTGTATTTTGGTTTGAACAGCTTGAACAGCATTATGAGAAAACCTGTACATGCTGCTTCTTTGGCAAAAATACCCAATTACAGTGTTATCCTTATCAATCGAGAAGTTTTTCTAAAGCATAACGAAAGCATGGAGAATTCATGTGCAAAGCCTACTTTATCGACTCGAGATTAATTTCCTGTCAAGCTCAAATCTTTTGCCAGCGCCTTTGAAGCACTTCGTTAATGAAGTTTCAAACTCGAAAGACCTTCTCCATGACAGCACCTCAAACCTCCCGTCACCCCACCTCGCCCCCTCTTCCAGGATTTGGAAATGTGTCCTTGTCTGTTAGTTTCAGTTATGGCTAACAAAGAAATAATTATCTCATGGCAGAAATCCCAGATTCAGATCATCAGTGAATTAATTATTTCTTGGCCCCGGGCCGATCTGTCCGCTGTAGTGAGGTCCACGCAGTGGTGGAAGGACACACATAACAGAACCTCCTTTTAAAAAAAGGGAAAGGACAGCTGTAGCCACTTGAAGTTTCAGCTGTTTGTCGGTGGAGAACTGCATTGTGCTTCTGTGTGCGTTACACATTTTTTCCTCTTTCTCCATGCACTTGTATCACTGTGCAGCATGTCGCATGAACTATGCTGTTACAGGCTGATGCGTTGGTGAACCGGAGTTGATTTTGACTACTACAAGGTGGTGCTGTTCTGCATCAGCTGCTCCAGTTTTACTGTTTACTTTACCCTCGTGGATGCAGCAGTTGGGTGGGGTCTGCCTCGCTGAAGAAACAAGGGGACTCTAGGATGATGTGTGCGTAACAAACACTGTAGCTATAGATGCTCTTGTCACCACTGAATAGGGCAGGACTAAATGCTTTGACCCGTTTTGGGGTTTTGCTGTTTGAGGATAACAAACGTGACGGTCAAAAGTTTTGTGAAAGCAAAATCCTGTAATTAAAACAGGATTTGGATTTCAGCGTTTGCCCTCGCGGCTCTGGCGAATCCCTTTCAAATGAAAAGGATTTTTGAGGCCTTTAGTTACAGCGAGGTAAACTCAACTCCCTTTAATCATGTTTACCGGAGCCACCGTTGATTACGACACCAGCTGATTACACATCCTTGCATAAGCCGAAAGATGCTGTAGAATCCGTACTTTAAATCTGGAGTCGACCAATTGTGACCTAGAAAGTAAAGAGAGAGGGAGAAGGGGAATCCTTTTGGATTCTCCCAGGGGGGAGTTTGGCTCTAATGGAATCTGGAGTAGCTTTGATTGAGTGATTGTGATACAATAGGTGCCTGCATGTCCTTGAATATATATGGCTGCATATTCTTGGACAGGAATATGGAGTGTGTGAGTGTTGGCGTGTTGGTGCATGTGTTTAAAGGCTTCTGCATATGTACCTAAATAGAGCAGCTTCATTTCCAGGATCTCTGCCCATTTTACTTTTTGTTGTGTATTATGTTGAGACGAATCCTCGCATCCTTGAACAGCAGCGGTGTAGGTGTGCGTGTGCGTATGTATATATGTGTCTGTATGTGTGTTTCCTATCTACAGCGGTCAATATGCTCGTCTCTGGAAAGAGAACAAAAAGAAAAGTATGATGTGTTTACTGTGGTGCCCACCATCATGCTGTTGTACACATTTGTTTTTGTTTGTGTGTGCGCGTGCACGCTCTTCCTGCCTCTCTGTGGGAGCTCTATACTGTGGTCATTTCCCTTCTCATCACCACAGAGGTTTTCCTCAGACACAAGGAGGAGATTTTTTTTTTTTTCATGGAATTGCTGTAATTACTCGAAATATTTTTTGGCCGCTTAGAGACACTGTACATTTAGCTTTTCCTTTTCCTTTGGTATGCACAGCAGATGATTAACTAAAAGAGAAAAAACAGTACAGGCTGACATTTAAGTGAAGTATTTCACCCTATCACTGGAGAAAATTGGCTACTACAAAGAGCTTTGAAGCAGAAACCAAAAGCATCCCTCAGACTCAAGTGAGTGGTACAGCAGCAGTAAATTGATGATGAAGTAATAGAAGGAAAATAGACAACTGAGGGAAAAGGTACAGGAGACAAAAAAAAAAACAAAAACAAAAAAATTGTATCCACTGAGTTGGTGCCTCAGTAGCAGCACTGCTGATGAGACAGTTCAGAATGTGAAAGGGCGTACAACATTGGGACCATGGGCAAAAGCAGTGATGTAATGAAACAACAATGCTAACGCTCACTAGCCTTATTGACCCCTGGATCATTGAACTAGCATGCTTGCTCTGCTGTCAGTCATGCCTGCTGTTCACAATCCCGAGTCTGTGTCTAGAATAATGACTGGATAAGTTGATGGGTGTTTTCTTAGATTTCAAGAAAAAGCTGTGTTGGTTCATTCAGCAAATGCCCCAAAAAGTCACTGTAATAATTTTACAGCAGCAAGAAAAGATGTTAGTTATTATAAAGTTGGCCAAGGCAGTGTAGGAGGAGATTGTGGTGGATAGAGCATGTGAGATAATTATTTCCAACTGACAGCGAATGTTACTTTGTTCTTTTAACTACAACCACAAGCCTTGTCTGAGCTACTTTAAAAAACACCACGTTCACCCCAGATGGGACTCGAACCCACAATCCCTGGCTTAGGAGGCCAGTGCCTTATCCGTTAGGCCACTGGGGCTCTGGCTGGGTATATATGTGGAGACAGTTTGTGTTATCAACTTTGCTATGAACCACAACAGATGTGACTTGAATTCTCAGTCACTGGGTTTGGAGGCATGTAGTATCCTGCAGTATCTCTGAAAACTGCAGTGATATATATATATATATATATATATATATATATATATATATATGACAAAGGTCCTTTTACCTTTTACTGAGAAATATAACTGACCAAACAGCTTTGTGTGTGTCTCAGAATTAAAAAAACAAACAAAACAGCTTTAAATACTTAAATACACGCTTGATTACCTCCTAACCCCCACCTATCTCTTAATGGCTAAATGATCCCAGTTATTCACTCGCCAATACACACACAGACACACTTATGTATAATGAGTCCATTATCCCGGCCATTCAGTCAGTGATAGTGCGCATTTCTTGAGGGAAAATGGCAGTTATAGATACGATCTGTGTCCCCCGCACACATGCAGACGTACACATTTGCTTGGGAATGTGTTATGTGAAACCTGTTTGGTGGATTGCTGCATGAAGACCCTATAAAATAATTACTCTGGATGCAGCATGTGAGACTTCACGCACACAGTAACGCTGTATACCCGAACGCAGCTACACAAATGTGTATGTGTACAAAAACACAATCATTACAAGTTCCTAAAGAAGAATGCAGTCCCTTACAGCTGCATCAGCACCAACCACCCTTCCAACTCTGAAACTAAAGGAAGCATCACGATGATGTGGCGAGGATGAGAATATCATCCTCACCACATTACCACAGCAAAACTTCATAAAAGCCTCAGAGGAGCTGCGGCTGGCTTATCTAAGTGAATTCGAACCTATTAACTCACACAGAGGCTGAGTCATGTTTTATTCATGTGGCATTCACTTCATCAATTGGTTTGCCATAGACATTTAATAGCAGTCAGTCTCTGTAGTGAATTGGAATGAAGTCAGAGTTTGCTTGGCGTGAATGGAGACACTGGCTTTGATGGCTCACCTTTAAACTGCTGATTCCTTGTGATGGGGCGTAATCCGGGCATTTTACTCATCCTGCAGTTTCTCTCTGGACAAATGCCCACATTGTAATGTGAACGTAATGAGTCGTTTTAAATTGCATGCTATTAAAATGCAAATTGCGTGGTTATTATACACAGTAGATTCGTTCATCAACGTCCAGATGCATGTTTGCTCATGCGCTTGTCCGCGGGACTCAATCTGGGTTTTCTAAAAGAGAAAATGTTGCTACAGAAAAAGCTATAGTTAAGATAAATCCTTAAATAGTTTCATTTTTATCTCTGTGATATTTAAGGATGGTTAAAGCCCTGGCATTGCCCATCCACGAGCTGACTGGTTTTGATAACGCAGAAGGACATTTATTATGCAGCTGTGTTGTCTGTGAGACACACAAACCAGCAGCTGTCAGCATATGTGGCCACTGTTTGCCTTAAATGAGTAGAGAGAGATTGTAGAAAGAAAATGCAGGCTGTTCCAAAAAGATAGGACGGTTTATTGGTTTTAAACTTGATGTTCTCACCTCACAGATCACAGATATTTGGAATCCCAGATTTTAGTGCTATTCAGGCTCATTAGCTTAATCTGTAGCTTAATGGATTACCATTAAGTATAAATATATCTTAGCGTGTTTTCCAGCCGAGAGAAGCAGATAAACAGTTAGCACTCGACCTCGGCTTACTTTTATTTCACTGCTGTGTTGAGACTCCAGGTTAGGAACAGTAATCTGTTTTGTTCCTTGTTCGCTTGACTGGCGTGCAAAAGTTCGTCTCCTCTCTCCAGCCTCACCTTTCTCTTTTCCGCGTGTCCCAATAAAGCACAAAAGCCTTCAGAGGGATATTAAAATCAAGAAATATTTCATTATTCATTTATTCTTTCAGATCTGTTTCTATCTAGGCCAGTGCTTTCCAGGCTCTGGGCTGAGGATGTTGCTGAGACTTGGATTTCACTGGGATGGGTATCTGGCACAGAATCCGGATAGTCTCTGTTATTAATTTTAATGGTACCAGGCCCCAATGGTGGCGCAGTTGTTGCCTGTCACTGCTGAAGTCAAACGGCAGCTGTTTGCTCATCCCACGCTTCATAAAAGACTCAACTAAGACTGCCTTTTCTCTGGAAGAAGACCTTAATTTACTAGCTGCTTGCAGACTAATTTGAAAAGTATAGCTGCTACCGAGGCTTTTGAAAAGACTTCACCCTCCTCTGCTGTTTAAAATGATTCCTCCAGAATATTTGGAAGACCTACACTAAACTTTAAGTACTTGCTAAGACTTAAAAAAAAACCCTGATTAAGGGACTCTGAGGTGGAGGGGTTTCTCCTGTTTCTGGACAGAGACGGTGAATAGAGTCTAATTACACCCTTGCTTTGGCAACAGCAACCCATGACAACAGTGGACATGCTGTAAATTTACCCTCCGGAGGTTTCTGGTGTTAATATGTGAGCGCTATCTTTAGCCAGTCATTAAATAAAAATCCACAAGCTTCATATTTCTTCAATTTCCCTCAAGTATTAATTTGCTCCAATCTGACCTGCTGTCAATAAGCTAGAGCTGAGTTTCCAACCATTCCTCTGTGGTTCTTTCTGTGTGTCAGCAAGTCTTTTCAAGCAGTGTGAGACTGAAATTTTACTCCCATTATTCAGGTGTTGTTTAGGGAGTTTAACTTTGTTCTACTGTGTACTGAAAGCCAGACAGGGGGAAACTCAGTAAAGACGCAAACAACAAAAGAAGCTCAATATTTTTTAATGAGCTGACGCTTCAGAGTCATGAATGGAGGGGGAAAAGTTTTATTGGGCTGTTTTCTGTGATTTTGGTCTTCATCTTTGTCCAGATGTATATTTCTCACAGCTTTCCTTCACGTTAGCAGTATTTCTGTGGTATTGTGGGATTTTAATCCACAAAACACACTTGAGGTCTTCATCAGCTGCAAGCCAGAAACAGATGGGATCAATAGTGCTAAGATCTACTCTGACCGTTAGTTTACCTCATTAGGTGTAGTTTAGGCCAAGCTGGAGATGGAGGATGTGAGTGTAAATGTAGAGGATACAGAGGTATATTAACAGGAATTGGCTGGAAATGTATATTTGTGTTTAAACTAAAGTTTTCTCTCTTAAAATCCATCTGTAATCGAGACTATAGTCTATGATTATGTCAGGATTTTACTTTCTGTTCTATGCCCATTTTCATGAACAGTCATTTTAAATTATTTTTCACCTTTTGAACGAAAGCATAGGACATCTAGAATCAGTCGACCACGCTTCCTCAGTCAGTTGTTCTTAGACTGACTGTGAAGGACTTCTAAGGTCGAGGCTCACTGAGAGTATTTTAAAAATGTTTGTGACTACAGCCGATCTTTAACCTCTCATGTTACCGATCTGACGTTCCCATGTCTCTGCAAAAGAAGCAGAAACCACAAGAATAAGATTCTCTCTGTTTTAGCAGCAGTGGAAAGATCAGACATGTGCCACAAAAGGTTGGAAGTCAGACTTCCTTTTCCTGTTAAGAAGCAAGAGGATGCAGAGTAACAGATAATGCGTTTGATCATCTGGGCTGGCTTTAGAGTAGAGAGTCTTCACAAGTTTGACCCTCAAAGTTGCCTGTAAATCGCTGTAGACATCACGGCTGTCCACAACCGTCAGGGGACAGCTACTTGTCTTCATGGCTGCCCATATAAAAAAATATCCATGAAGCACGCTACGCATCTAGTAGCCATTTTTCACATTAACAGGTCAGTGTGGATGACGATTGTGCTGCAGAGCAAGCTCATCAGCAGTGATGTGTTGCCTCACAGTCAATGAAACAACACAGTGGTGATTTTATTTAAGACTCTGTCACCAGTCCAGGCCACTAAGGGCAATTGTTTCCTCTTTGGATGAGCCCACTGCAGAGTCATGAACTTGAAGACTCAGAGTCAGCAGAATCACAGACAGATGTCACACTGACTCAACTGAATCTGAAGGAGGAAAAAAAATTATCACATGCCTTTTGGATTTTTGTCCATTTGCTCCAAATAGCTTATAATCTATACGTTTTCACTATTAATGGATTACAAAACTGTTCTTTTTTGAGAAACAGGAGCTAAGCACTAACTTCAGCAGTCCTAAATGTCTTTTAAGGTTCTTTGTGTTTCAGATTGTGAAGCTCAGGGTGGGAAAATAGACAAACTTCAGCTGTCCAATGCAAAACATTTGTTTTTGTTGCCATTAGCAAATGAGTTAACCCAGAACATTGGTCTGCACTGAGGTCCCCACACTAGGCTGCATATAACTGTGAGAATATGAAGCGAAAGACGAAAACAATGAGTTCTCAGTGATCCTTCATTTACATTAATTAGAATTAAAAAAAAACAAATTAGAGTAAAAGTAAACAGCGGATGGACTCCAGTGTGTGCGTGTAGCGGCACAGCGACCTAAACGAACAGTCTAGTGATGATGATGATGAATAATCGTTCCCTCTAGGGTCAAAGGTCAAGCTATCCACGTGGGTCTGGTCTCTTGGTGACACAGTCCAGATATAGTGCGTGTCTGTGTGTTTGGCTATAATTCCGCTCTGGTATGTATGCGTGTATGTGTGTGGGCGCATATGTTTTCGATGTGATAGAAGAGTTGAGCCTGTGTAAATTAAAAATGGAGTATTTCAAAAAAGACAAAGGTATGATTACTGAATGTCAGCCGAGTCTATGTGCAGTCTGGTTGAACAGTGCTCGGCATTCCAGATTCATGTTGTGTACTGCGTGTTATTTTGCAGATGATTAATTCGGCATCTGGGACGCCTCACGTCGGACATCAGAGTTTCATTCATCATTATTGCTCATTGTGGATTCTGACACTCAGCGGGAGCTTAAGGCGGCGCGATCACCCTCTGTAACACAGTCGGGCTTTGTGAGAGATGCAAAGTAGCAAGAACTTGGCATGAAAGGGAGAAAAAACAAGGAGACAATTAGATTTTATTGCGAGCTAGAAAAGATTTTGTGTGCGCACATACTGCTCGTGCATGTCCCCACATCGAGTGCCCATCTGTGTGCCTATGGGCTTTGTTCCCAGGCTTCTGCAGGCCTCCCACTGTAATTGCACCAGTAATTGGTGAAGTGATAACCCCATTTCCACAGGAAATGTGCCCCGGTTTCCTCGCCCCTACCAAGACTACCCCCTCCCCGATGGCGCAGCTAACAAAGTCCTCCCCCTGGGAACGCCGCACCAGACAGCTAAAGTTCCCCAGGGCTCAGCGGGTAGACGAACAGACAGACAAAAGCAGTCGCACAAAACTACACACACACACACTGTATGCAGCTTATAAATGGACAATGGTTTAGGCCATGAGCTAATAATTGGATAGATTAATGATAAGTGTCGCTTGTGTGTGCACGCAGCTATAAGTGGAGTGTCTGGATGTGGAAGAGATTGCAATAAGACACCAGGAAAATAACAAAGCTGGACTCCCGGGAGTGAGATAACGATTGAAATAGCAACTTGATTCTTTCATCATCTTTTTCTTTCAATTTTCTCTTGTATGCCACTCACTTTTCAAACGTGTCAGTACCAACTTTTGAAAGAGTTGCAGACCTCTTCTGTTCTTCTTGAAATAGCTTGCAAGTTCCTCACTCAGCAGGGAAAGTTTCCGTTCTTGAAACCTCCTGCTCGCTAATGAAATCAGCTCACCTGTCCAGCGGTGCGCATAGTCACGTACTCATGATGTGTTCCTCTGATGCTGGCATGGAAAAGCTGTGCTGGCATTCGCTGTACTGTGTGTCAAATTGATGCTTCTCAGTGTCATCCCTGCACCTTGGCTGCCAGCCTCACCTTGACAGTCCACCTGAGCTCAGAGCACAGAGTCACGTCCATAAGAGGAAATTTCAAACATCAAACAAAATAAGTCATAAAGTTAGAACTGCAGAGAATATGTTAAAAAAAGAAAGAAAGAAAGAAATGTAAGTACAAAACATGATGTCACCCATCGGTTTGTGGGCCAGGCCCTTCTGAAGACTTGGTTTTAGCACTGCATCTTAGTCTCTTTGGAGGCAGCAGTGACCCATATTTAGATCAGAGAGCTAAGTTATCATCTGGCACCAGCAAATTTGGTTAGCAAGCTGCATCCATAAATAGTAGGAGTGTTACACACATAAGCGGTAATTAGTGTTAAGAGACTTTTGTACTTTCTAACACTCACACTCCGATGAATGAATTAGGAGCAACTCAGGGTTCAATAACTTGCCCAAGGTTATTTGGCATGGAGACTGAAGCATCCAAGGATCAAACCACCAAACTTCAGAAGACGCCATAAAATAGTTCAGAGGTGCACTTCACTGACTCACATTAGTGGAGGTGAGGCCTAGCAGACAGGAAATCAAACAGCCACCTGTGCTGGCTTCCACCTGGATTCAAAATGAGCTCTTAAAGTCGTCATGAATTGAAATATTGTCTATAGTATAGAGTATAGATATTGTTGTTGTTTTTCTGTACCAGGCTGTAAATTCCAGCAATTTATTTCAGTTCTGAAGATTGGCATTACAGTGTGTGGGCATATGGGGAATTAGTTCAAGTTTGTTTTATTTATATAGCACATTTAATTACAACAGCAACACTGACCAAAGTGCTGTACAGAAGTACAAAATAATTAGTACCAAATAACTTATAACTTATAATATTAGTACCAAATAACTCTCATACTGTAGAATACAAATGTCTTTTGTATTCCCTGGCATACAAATGACTTCCTTTTGGAGCCAGCCTTAAGTGACCATTTGAGGAACTGCATTTTCTTTTTTATCCATGTTTCACTTCTGTTCTTCCTCCTGCTCCTGATGTGACTGTTGGGGTGGAACGCCAAAGTGGATGTATAAACCCACACAGAAATCTCTACGGGCCACTTATCAGTTCAGTTTTGAAGTTATGCCTTTTTTTCTTCTCATGTAACAAGCAGCGCTTCTGACCATCTACTAAATTTGTTATGAAAGGTACTTCCAGAAGACAGATGCCAAGACAAATACTCTCTGCACAAGAAACTAGTACCAGTAACCATCCTCTGTAAGAGGAGGTGTCATGAAAACTTAAGTTTTACACTTATCTGTTTCTTCAGTGATTTTTCATTCTTTGCTGTAAGCTGCACACGTACACAGCAGGTTGCCTCTGCTGCAGAGTGCAGACCAGTCACTGCACTGTGTCTGAATCAATCCCTATAGTGTAGTCCTGACATCTATAGCTGAGTTATTTATAGAAAGTAAATTAGAACTCATTTCGAAGTCTCTATTTAGTGTCATATGAATGTCGTCTGTGAATTATGTAGCAAATGACATAATGCATACAGAGCCTATGATTAGCATAGTTTGCTGCGTCAGGGCTTGTAAAACAGAGAGAACGACAAACATACTGAACATTTTCTGCCTTAAACGTCTTAAACAAACACTATCGAGCTAAATTGGATTTGAAACCAGCTTGATCAGCAAAAAAATCATGTTCGTTTGATCATAATATGCAATCTTTTGTGCGTGTATATCATGTGCGCGTGCATGCGAGTCAGATATGTGCAATGCAGGAATGTTCTTAGCCGGATCACACGCCGCACATTTGCACTAATCATATCAAGGTCCATCAGAGCTCCCATGACCAGCAACCTTTAATCTAATGTTCACCATGGACAAAAATATCCAGCCACTCACACATAGAAACACACACACAGACCCTCAAAATGAATAGTATGTAAATAATAACACTTACCGAAGGCGAATAAGGACAGGCAGATTGTTGCACTAATATAAAAGAACCATTCATGCAGAGACAAAATCTGTGTGTGTGTCTGTGTATGTGCGTCTGGACTGACCTGTAGGCTTATTTCTTAGCGTGTCTGTTCTTTTACATCTTAACCTTTTCCGTCTTTGATTCCAAGTGACAGGAGTCAGAGGCCAATTGGCTCCGATCAGAGGTCACGACCCTCATTGACCTCCCTGTCAGTTTGATGCTGATAAGAGTGGTTGAACTCTGCAAGAGCTTGCACTGGCAAGTGTGCATTTGTGTGTGTTTGAGTGTGTGGCAAAAGAGCAGATTGTAGTGCTTTGATGGATCAGAAGTAGTTGGTTCCGTTTTAATATATTAGAGTTACACTTTTAATTATCTCCGCTTTGTCTTGTCATTTTAAGACTCACGTCACTTCAGTGGGACAGCTTTTGATAACACTATACAGGTGTATGCAGGGTTGAGGAAGTAATGCAGTTTTTAGCACGTCTCTCCCTCTATAGTGCCATAACTACTACAATCCATCAGATTTCTGTGATCAATGGTTTGCTTGGTAGACTAGTGAGAATAGTACAACATGGTCGAAGAGTAAGTAAGTCTTTTATTATGAAAGGTCACTACAAAGAAAGGTTAAAGAGAGGGAGAAAACAGTAATTACCTTCACTTTACGCCCTGCTATCCACATCTGATGTATTTCTCATCTTGTTCGTCTTTGTGTGCCACATGACAACTCCCTATCTTGGTATCAGATGGTTTTTCCAGCTTTCAGTTTGATTTGAAGGGAGCAGAGAATCCGTTTAACAACAACAACATAAAAAGAAGAAAGAAATCAATTGTAATTCCGAGTTTCTGAAAAGACCGCTGTCTCGAAAAGCGTATTGCATCTGGGTCGATAAACTCTTCACAAACTGCCACGGACAAAACTTTGGTCTTTCTCTTGCGCTCTGACTGCGACTTTTCAGACACCTCCATTCTGGAGCTTTATGGGGGTGTGAGGTGAAATTGGTTGACTTTCCATCACCGCGCTTTGCTGATAATGGCCAGAGATTCTGGTGATGGTGGGTGTCTGTGTGTAAACATCCTGCTGAATGTTGTCAGGGGCAGACAAACAGGCGGACAGGGTCACAGATGATGCTTGCTGCATTGTGAAATATCTGTAAATGCATGTGGTCAGTGGTATGCATGAAAGCTTGTCTGTGTTTATTTGCCCTCCCATTACCTAAATGGCTTGATGTCTTGGAACAACACTCCATCATTCCAGACTTCACTGTGTTGATGAGAGGTGTGGACCAGATTATTATTATGTGTGTGTGTGTGTGTGTGTATAAGAGACCTGGGTGGTAGGGGGGTGTAGAGTCCAAGAGACACCCCTCAACACAACACAGACCCAACCCCCCCCCCAGCTTTGAAATTATGTCGGCATGGTTGCCGTTACCAAGGCAACTGTCCCATGAGTAAGGGTGGGGTGGGTGCAGCTGGTGCTTCATGACTGAGTCAAGGGTGTGCGTGTGTGTGTGTGTGTGTGTGTGTGTGTGTGTGCGTGTGTGTGTGTGTGTGTGTGTGTGTGTGTGTGTGTATGGTGGAGGAAGAATGTGTTTTTTTTCTCCATATTGAATAAGAGCCATTCATCGTGGTGAGGTCAAGATGGTCGATGTCTGAATGGTGCAAAGTTTTCCTGGGTGTGTGTGTGTATGCGTGTGTGTATGTGGGTGGGTGGATGTGCAGGGTAAAGACAGAGTTGTAACCAAACTGAGAGAATGGGTTAGTACGTGTTTGTGTGGATGCAAAGATCTAAATTTGTTTCAGCATTAAACATGTGCTGCTGACTCACCCACTGCACCCACTTTCCATCTTTGCACACACACACAATCATATAAATATGTGTGTGTGTGTGTGTGCACACGCGTGCATGTGTGTTCTGGTACATCCACTCTCAGTTCCCATCTTGGAGTGTCATCCTCCTTGTTATAATGCTGATTTAATGAACTCCAAGCTATGAGCTGTACTTTTCAGCCTGTCTTAACCAATAGGATCTTGTGACGCTGAATGGTGCTGTTATTTTTTACTGCAGAGGTGGTTTCATATTCAATTAGGCTGAGTTTTTTTTAAAACCCCCCCTTCATATTGAATTAAGCAAGGTCATGCTGCTCTTGAGGCGCACACGCTGTAATTCAAATGAAGTGCTGGATGCTTGAATGGGCCGAGCAAGGCATGAAATCCACCAGGCTTTGATTGCCTTGAAGAGGAAACACCATTCTGTTAAATATAAGCTGTGAAGTTGAGTACGCATGCTTCAAATTCAATATTCAACATAAATAGACCACTTTTAAAAAATAGTGAATGTCTTCTTATCATTATTATTTTGAAATTTGGTAGGGTTGGAGACACAAATCCCTTCGGGGTTGCATCAGGAAGAGCATCCGGCGTGAAAAATCTGCCAAATCGAACATGCAGCGCTACCCACTGTGGCGACCCCTCGTGAATAAGGAAGCAGCCCAAAGTAGCTCTTTTAGGAATGTGTAAAGAAAAGAGACTATAAGCTGAAAATTAACAAGTGCCAATCCCAGAAAGTTGACGATCAACTGGCTTATTGAGCATGCATCAAGAAATGAGTGCCATCACGAATAGCACATTTAAATGTAAACACAGCCCCACTTGAAAGTGCCGCAAAGCTTCTCCAAGATGTGCATCTTTCCATTCTGGTGTTTTGATGAATGTTGCACGCTATTTTTGGGTAGAGCTACTCAGTTCTATTGTCATTATCATTGTCAGTTGTGATAGAAGACAAATAGCAGTAGAAGAATTCAAGTCAATCGAAGCTGATGGCAGTGCACTACTCACCATTCATTTGCTGATTAAGGGGAAAACACTTCACTGTTTGCCCAGTGAATAAAAACAGAATGGCAGTGATGAATGGAGTGGTATAAAAAATAGGGGCATGTTTTCATTAGCACTGATTAGAACAGATTTTCTTCTCTTTCTTTTTTTTTTTTTTTTTGTATAATTTGCACGAATCATGTTTCACAGAACCTTCAGCTTTCAGGCCCTTCCACTGTGGAACCAGCTCTCAGTTTGGGTTCAGGAGACAGACACCCACTCTACTTTAAGATTATTCTTAAAACGTTCCTTTTTGATAAAGCATAGAGTAAGGATTGGATCAGGTGACCCTGAATCCTCTGTTAGTTACGCTGTAATTGGGCTGGGCTGCTGATGGCTTCCCATGATGCACTTGGTGTTTTGTCTCCCTAAGCCTGGTTCTGCCGGAGGTTTCTTCCTGTTAAAAGGGAGTTTTTCCTTCTCGGTCTTGCCAAGGGCTTGCTCATAGGGGTTTGTCTGATTGTTGTAGTTTTTAGTTATGAAAACTATGAAGCACCATGAGGAGACTGTTGTTGTGAATTGGAACTTTATAGATAAAACTGAATTGAATTGAATTGAAATCTGTTGTTAAGATGGAGGTGGTGGGTTAGGTGGGAGTCAGCTATTACTATAACCTTGGTCAAGGCTTTGTAAGGACTTTCGTCTGCATCTTTTGTCAGCAGCAACTACGTCAAACACTTTGAGCACACCAAACTAAAAGTCCCGATTGTGTTGCACTCTTTGTGTTTCTGATGCTCCTTCTGGGATTAATGAAGCTCAGATCAGTGTGAAGCAAAACAATTTACCTCTCTGACCGTTTGCTGAATATTAACAAAGTACCCGGGGAGATTTCACACTGAGCTCAAGTATAAGTTTCTGCTATCTACCTTTAGTGTGCAAGGCCATTCCTCTCCTACCGCGGCTCGCTCTCTGCTTCGCATTATCTTCCCATTTCCATTGAGTCATGTCTTCTTCTCTTTTTCTACCCTAATTTCCTTTCTGCTCATCCATCTCTTGTGTTTTTTTGCCTGACTGTCAGCATGTTGTGCTTCCTCTCATTTCTGTCTTCAGCATTTTTCTTGCATTCCTTCTGTCACCTCCTCCTTCTCCTTCTCTTTTTCCTCATCACCTGTTCTTTGCCTTTTTCTCTTGTCTGTATTTTTCATCCTTCTTGCCATTGTTTTCCTCTTTTCTCCCACAGTCACTGTCTTCCCTGCTCTTTCCCCCACCTGTCATCCATCCAATCACCATTTTTCATCTTGTCATCATAGCAGTGTTGCTGTTTCCCATCTTGCCTTTTTGCCGTTCTCCCCTTCTATCTACTTATTTATCCATCATTTTTCACTTTTTTATTGCATAGTTTCTGTCACGCTTACGGCTTCTCTCTTCCCCCACCCAGTCCTGCTTTCTCCCCTGATTCCACTTCTTCCTCAATCCTTCCATACGTCCATCATTTGCCCCGCCACATCATTGCAGTATTATTTTTACAGGCACACTTTTTCAACTGCTCTCATCAACCGTCCTCGTCATCATTACCCATCAGTATTTGTTAATTTCCCAGACCAGGATTTCTGTTCCTGCCCTTTTGCCTCATCCCGCCCCCTCCTTTTCTCAACTGTCTGTCATCGTGTTGTGTTTTGACATTTTTCTCATTTTCATTTCCGAACTGTCTCCACCCATCAGACCGTTTTCATCTTGCTGTCACTTTGCCGTGTCATTTTTCTCATCTTCCCTCCTCGCTGTCGCTCTTCTCCCGTCTCCCCTCCCTCTTCCTCACCTTTGCTGTTTTACCCTCTCACTTTTATTTCAGGGTTTCACTGCACTTTGAACGTCACAGGTCTCAGGTGGTAACACAGTGAACACAACATTACAACAAATACCTTTTTATGCAAAAACATTTTATTTCTTTGTCCAACAGCCAGATGCACTTATAGAAAATATATTTGGAAAGAACACCTCAAGGCCGTCTGTTTTTTAGTAATTTGTACAACAAATATATTAACAACTGGCGTATTCTGGAGGGTTCTCATGTGCTACTCTTTGGATTCAAAGGCTAGCATTTTCTGCTTACTTCTTGTGTGGCGTTTTGCATAACTCTGATGTCAGAATTCCTTCAGCTGCAAGTAGGTTTTTCAATTTGATTTTAAATCCTCCCACAATTATGGAGGCCATTCCATAAACCTTTATGGCCGATCGGCTTGTGCTCCTATTCTGTTGAAAGGCCTGATTTTGATTGAGTTTAAACTTTTGGACAGATGACCTCACATTATTCTATCCTGTTATCACAGCTGAATTAATGACTGCAAGCTGCCAAGTCCCGGTGGCGGTGAAGCATCCCAAAAAATTTCCCCTCTAACACACTTTACAATTTGTGTGCGATGCTTGTTTAAAAAACATCTGCTGATTCTGTGGCCTGATAATCTTAGATTCATCTATTCAGACCAAAATCTTCCAGCAGACCTGGTTTTGGCAAACTGTAGTTTTGATCTTTTTTGGACAGCTTGGACTTTTTCCTGGCACGATAGCAGTGAAGGTCAAATGTGTGCAATCCTTTGCTGATCAGCTCCGTTAATAGTCGCCGTTTCAAAAAGGGAACAAATATTTGCTTGCTTGAATTTGTCAAGAAAGTCGACAGTTGACTGTGCACGCCAACTGGGAACAAAAGTCACACGGGCTAACAGCAGGACACTTCTTAATTGGACACAGTTGTGGGAACCTGTCATTCCGCCGTGTTAGCCATTTTGATGAATTTGGACATGGCCCAAATATATCTGATTCGAGTTTCTGTAAAATTACTTGAGCGTGATGGACTTGCACACTCTTTGTTGCCTGTTAGCAGTTAAAAACACATCAAGAAATGGTTGAACAGGAACTTCAGACTGCACATGTGTGCTTCTGAAGACTTTTCCAAAGCCTGCTTAACAGCAGTGAGAAAACCCACATCTATGGGAGCTGCAATGTTCAGTATAAGTAGCAGCTGTATTGCATGAATGTTAGCATTTAAGGCACCTTAACTGAGCCACCCACTTACAGTCAGCCCTACAGAATGCTTCCTCTATGCAACACTGGGGCTCTCATTCTTAAGGAATTTCACCTTCTGTGCTCAACAGTTTGCTATCTGTTTTATTGCAAATGATTTGATTTATGCTGGTTTTAGGGTATTATACAGTTAATAGGTGTTTCCAAGTGTTTCTGTCAGTACTGGCATTAGGCTGGGCCAAATAGCATAGACATCACCCAGCCACATTGTTTGGCCCCGTCTGGGAAATTCACAGGCATTTCCACATCAGGCTAAATATGTAATTTCCCTGGTTTGTGTACCAAAGGTTGATCTGAAAGCTGCTCAGAATACCTGTAGCGGACTCTTCCACTTCAAAATCTAGCCTAAATGCAAAGTTTTCTTTGAAGCTGCACTTTAGAGCTGCTTAATGAAAGTGAAGTTGTTTGAATTATAGTGCAAACTGAGACTTTTGTTCAGCTATTTGCATTTCTGCAGCTCGTCAATCTGAACAAAGAGGAAATAAACTTAAACGAAAACTTTTCAGCAGCTCACTGTGGCTAGTTAGTATCACCAGATTTAAACACTCTTTTTGTTACCTGAACAAACAAGTGTTAACTTCAGCTGTGACAAATACCTTTGGCCCCAGTTTGCTGCTTATCACTTCTTTGTCTTTGAATGTTATGCATTGTCCTTTATGCAGTATGACAGTTTCGGGGATTTTTGCCTTCTGTCACTTGCTTTTTCTGTCCTCCTTCTCATTTTCGAGCTCTACAAAACAGCGTTTGCTTGCTTGCTCAAACTTGAGATTGGCACAAATTGGCAAAATGGACAAAAAGGTTAAACAGGTTTCAGCTTTATCAGATTACACTGAAATCTGATCGAGACCGTGTCTGTACAAACAGAATAAAAATTCAGTTAGCTTCCTGTTACAACTCTGCATTTGCTTTGTACAAAGTTAGTTTACATTGGTAGCAAAACTATGAATGCAAATTCACACTCCTGCCACACTAGGAAACAATATATTAACCGTGCCTCCATCAGGTAATTTCCCACGGGATCTACCAACTTTTTAGGAAGTTTTTTTTCCCCACTACAGCGACTATTATTTTGCTCCCCCCAAACCCCTGCTTTGAGTGGAAATACAGCTGTTGTGTATAATGCATCTCAATGCGCAATGTTAGGTCAGATTAAACTGCTTGAAGAAAGAAAAAATGCTGTGGTTCACCAACTGCACCACATATACGCTTACAGCTCAAACAATCCAAAGTTATGCATGATGGTTTTAATAAAGTCGTGCTCTCTGCCAACGAGACAAATGCAAGTTGAATTGTTCTTTTTCCATATATACCAATCTGTCTTTGGGTTCGGTTTGAAGATTTAGCTTGGAAATTTGCTTTTGTGCATCCCTTCTCAGTTCAATTTAAAGCATTGCAGGAGAGCCTGGTTGATAAATAAGAGTATGCAGTTAGCTATTACTGTTTTTAAAGTTTGAACCACTTTTATAAGCTCTTTCTACCCCTCACTGCTATGTAGAGCTGCCAATGTGTGAAGCCATGTCTGGTGCTGCTGTAAAGCCTATATGTTTATGCTTTAGTTTTGCCAAATCCGATCTACAGAAGAAGACGTGGCAGATAAAATATGAAAGTTAGCACGAGACAGACAGACATGCAGTTTCTGTCCTTGTTCTGAAATCAGTCGATCTCCCCGCACCATAGTTCTCATAGTTTACATGGTGCAATCATTAAAAAAAGCAATCTGTGCTCTCATTATCTGAGGTTTCAGATCCGGTTGTTATCATCCAGTCTGTCTAGAGATGTGTAAGTATTGTTTGTCTACGTTTGTTTATTCACGAGAGATACATTTCAGTATTCTGTGTTTGAACATAGTGACCAACCTGGTAAGAAAAAATGAGGCAGCAAAACAAACAACTGCCAGTTCCGTTTGTGATTGGCGCTGCAGGCGTGGGACAGTCTGTGTCTTTGCGCAACACGTCACTTTATCTCAAAGATGATCCGAGTGATGATCTGTTAAGACAAAATTTGCGTCATAGTTAGGTTTATTAATTCTCACAGTCTGTTACTTTGAAAACCTGCATTTATTGTTGATTTTTACACAATTGCAACCAAACTGCGAATGGAAAAACCCGCGTATCAAAGTACTGGAAGGTATATTTTATTCGCCCCAGTCACACTGGCCTTTAGATTTGTCAGTGACCATCCAACAACCACCAGTTGGGAGGAAAAAAATTTATATTCCCCAAATGGTTGCAAGTGGTTTCTGGCAGTCGCTAGTGTGAAAATGGTTGCAGAGACAGTGCTGTATGAAATTCTCCTCGAGATTGCTTTGTTTGCTAGCACATTGGTCATCAGCGGTTTACAGACATGTCTGCAAAAACTTAAAAGCTATTTGTCATTTATTAGTAAAACTGTAAAAAGCACGGAGGCTGTTGGACCTTTTCTATGGTGGAAAACACTTCTTCATATACAGTAATGCCTAATGAATAAGACAAAGATTAGATTTTTATTGCAAACAACAGATTTCTTTCAGTTTAATGCCATTTTTGTTCCAGATTCCCTTGAATATTTTTAAAAACTGATAAGAATGGAGACCCTTATTTTGTGTTTTTTCTCTTCTTTTTTCTTCTTCTCAGAGCTGATCCAGAATGGCCGGCTGCTCACGCTACCCCTGATGGCGGGAGACCTGCACTCCCTGCTGCCCGATGAAGACAGGAGACGCCTTTATGTGGCCATGAAAGATGGCCTTCTGTCTACCAGTATGGATGACATAACGCAAAACCCACGCAAGGTTAGAACCGCAGGACGCGAGCACACATTTGCTTACCATTTAAGGAAAGGTAGACTCAAGAGATGTAACACAAAATACACACATAAAACACACAGTCAGATGACAGCAGATGAGATAGCTGATGTGTCAGAGACTTAATAGGGCTAATTGCTGATGGTTTAAGAGGAAAGTCACACCCTTCTAATATCCCCTCTAATCTCTTATCTTTGTCAAATTCCTTACTTGTGCTCCACAAAAGCTCTGCTTTTCTTCCTCTGACCCTGTTTTGTGGTTCTTAGCTGAACAAACAATTCACTTACCATTCATTTCGATTTAGCATGGAGACAGAAACAGTGTTCAAAAAGCAGAAAGAGGCTGTGCCACATTTCCACCTCTATTCAGCTTTCTCCTTGGCAGCCAAGCTGTCCATATTTGATAAAAATGTCTCCACCTTTTGAGCAGAAGGTGATTTTTTTTGGCCTGATCACTTAGTATTATTTAGTTTAGCAATTGGTAAATGGAAAAAGTACAGAAGTTGGGAATGTACACTTAAAGAAGGGGCTACGCTTTAAAAAAAGAAGGGGGGAGAAAACTTTAAAAAAGAAGACACATACAGATAGGACTGTAATGGATTCCATTCAAGCCACAATTATTTTATGCACGTTTCTTACATCCTAACTTCCTCTGCTTTCCACATTTACTGCTCAAAGGCACGATTGCCTCTGTTGGCACCAATACGGAGGTATTATGCTTCAGACGAGAACAGCTAAACTTTAGATGAAAAACGACTGCACGAGGTCAGCCGCACAACATATTTTTGGTTTGCAAAGACTGCACAAGCGCATCTCTAGATTTTATACACTAGTGAGCGGGTCAATATTTGATTTGATTAGCTTTTTCACATATCAGTAAAGTGAAGCTTAGTCAAACGAAGACTCTGCCCAGCACATAAGCAATACACAGGAATGTGGAAGTGCCACAATAATATTCCGACCAACCCAAGACTTGCTGCGAGACGCGGCGCTCCTTCGTGGTGGCTGTTAGATGTGGACGTTTTGTTACAGTATCTAGTTTCATTCTGCAGCTTTAGCACGGTATCGAGACAGCCAGTCAGGTAGAGTTCAGGGTCACAGCAAGGACACAGAACAGTGCTGGCTTTCTTAACCCTGCCCAGCCGGATCAAATCAATACCCTCATCAGTCAGACGTGCATGCAAGCTGTCAGAGAGCCAAACAGGTAGAAGAGCAGAATAAAAAACAACCAGCGAAACCGACAGACAGCCATCAGTTGCGCTGGCCAGCCACCCACTCAGTCAGGCAGTCAGCCAGCATAAGGATAGATAGTCACAGTCAAATCATAACTCAGCTCTGTGCGGGCTGTTAAGTTACATATTTGTACATCCAGTATTTATAGGCTGTTTGTACCTTTCCAGCCTGTGTGCAGTCCCCCCCCCGGTGTTAAAATCACTCAGTGCCATGTTCTCAACATTTCTGTTTATTTTCTCAGAGCTTCTTATCAATGTTGCCTGAGACAATCTGGATCCTGTTTTTATTTATATTATCTCCTCCCGACTTTACCCACACTTATGCACAGTGGACGTGCGGTTTTTCTGTTGTATAAAAATCAGTGTGGCTTAGAGAGACGATCTTATAATTTATTATAACATTTAAATCACATTTTTCTTTGATCGGGGGAAAAAAAAATACTCAGGCCATTCTTTCTGTGTGAGTCAACAGCTTGCAGCTGCTGTAACACAAAGGGTCACCAGGGGTTTAAATGTTTGTTTGCGGCTTTTTGTTTGCTTACAGTATTTGTTCTTCTCTCCTTTCATTTTCTCTGTTTTGAATCTTCTCTCGGCTCTGAAAACGACTCCAAAAGTACAGAAAATTTTCCCCCCTTGTTCCTTTTACTTTTTAAAATATGTTCCCTTTTTACAAAAACCCACATTTACATCTTCTGTTTCGTATAAACTGACAACCAGCATGTTTTTCACAGAGGGGTAAAATCCCATTAACCGCAGTCTTTACCTGTTGAGACTCCCTTAGTGGTGGTCCGTGTTCCTGTCAGTGTGTGGTATTCGGAGATAAACGGGGTCTGTGGTCTCTAATCTAATCTGATGGTCTCAGCCCCGCACCAGCCTCTGTGGGAATGACTGCATCGTGGAACAATTAGTGTACATCCAGAAATTGTTTCCTGAAACCACCGCCATTTGTCATTAATCACTTTCTACAATCTCCTGTCACTTCTTCACATCTTCATTCACCCCAAATACAAAAAAGAGAGATAAAAACTACAATCAGTGCACAGATGTGTTTTTTTAATTAATAAAGTGCACTTGTTACAATTTATATACACATTTACTTCCTAATGCAGTGTGAAGTTGAGGTCTTGAATTTACTTCTGACACCTGAACAGCAGTTTGTGTATCACGTACTTAGCGACAAGTGCAGACATTCGCTTACTGTATCGATTACATCTCGGTCTCACCGTTCTGCTCTCCAGGGGAATGACTGTCTCAGGGAAATATTTAGATTAGTCATGTTGAAGCCATTTGACACTAAGGCTCACCTCATTCTCGCTCTCGCACTCTCTCCCTCACTGCACACCATCCCAGCCTCTGTTGTTTCCTCCCTTACTGGCTTTACATGAAAGCATTCTCCATTATAGAGTTTTTATTATACGCTGATTAAGTTTACACTGAAGCAAACAGTGTGGTTTAATGTGATTAAGCTAACAAGTGCAAGACAAACACTTCTCTGATTGCTTTAGTTTGTTAAATGGTGAAGTCATCCATTTTTCACGTTACAAATGTACCTTTTCATGTGTGATCATCTTACCTGAACCCAGGATGACCTCACACAACCAAACCTAAACAGACCCAAAGAAAAAAACTTAGCAACCTGAGGGGTTTATTACACCACACTGATTCTCACAGCTTAAACAACAACAACGGGGAAAAAAAAGAGACGTCGACATGTGGATCTCGATTATTCTCTGACTCTTCACAAAAGGCACAGATCTCTCTCATTTGTGCATTACACAGTGTGGAAAGATTTTTTTTTGGAGCAATGTCATTAATTTTCTTCTTGAAGCCCTTATCAAAGAGCTCACATACAAAGTGAAGTAAATACCATATATCTTCCTCTGAGCCAGGGTCTTCAAAATCCATCGTGTGGGCTTTATGGCAGCCCACACGATGCAGGAAAGGAATGCACGACTGTATTTCATTCATCTCCGGTTCATATCATGATATAACAGCAAAGGATGAGACTATGAGAGCTATTCTTCTTTTAGTCATCTTAGCAGACTACAGGTCTGTGAGAAAAATATTGGGGGGGGGGGGTGTTTAGGGAACTTCATAAAGGCTTTGCTGATGCTGCTGCACTGATAACGTTCATCTTTGTTTAAGTAAAATCCAACATGGAGTCTTTATGATTGTTATCATAAAAAATGTGGGGCATGGGTCATGAGCTTTTTTGATCTTCAGAAAAAGTCTGAGAACTGCTGCGCTGACACAGGTTAATGTGGCCTAAGTCATTAACTTCCTGAATTGGAACTCGGTCACCGAAAGTTTGATTCCCTGTCTTAGAGCCTGTCGTGTCCAATAAGAACTACTGGTTAAAGAAGAAACTAACTGTGACCACAACAGAGAGGAAATTGTGGAGCCAGAATCCCGTTTGGTTCATCTTGGACCCTTTACAGTGGCTGCTTCAGTTGTTCTGTTGATGCAAGATAACATAATAACATCATGTTATAACTGCACAAATCAAATAATAGCACGATGTTTAGGGTTTAAAGTCAGAATAAATACTGTCAGCCATGTATAATTTTAATCAAGAGTCATTTAGTTATTTAGATGAGTGATAATAGCTGCATTGCAGTGCACATTCACAGTGTGTAGGCATGGCCAGGATTGTATGTCAGTTAGTCATGCTTGTAGTCATGTACTCTGCTCTGGCAGTTTGGCTCATTATCAGAAGTCAGCAATGCTGCCAGTTGGCTTTTTCTTTTCTCCTCCCTAAAGCTGACTGTTATCTGTTTGGAGTTAAGAGGTATGAAAATCATTTCCTTCTTTCTTCTAGATTAGTCATGTTCTGTTGACTATCCCTGCCACGCTCCCTCATAAAGCACCTGCCAATCCCCCGAAGCCCTTTATCGGAAATGTAGAGTGAGCAATAAAAACATTTCTGAAATCTCTTTGTCCCTCTCTTTTTTCTCTCCCCCTCTCTTCTTTCTGTAGCTGTATTGGCCAGCCAGTCCGGACCGCGTCCAAGAATGTCTCATGGCTGGGAAGGATCCAGAGGTAATCAAACGCACACTCGCAGATGCACACGCAAACACGCTAAGATTGGGTAAGTAACCGCGTTACCCTGACTTAAGCAACGCGGGGAAAAGAATTACATTCGGACACATTTGCGTGCAGATATGAATCGGTGTCAAACCACATCAGCCGTTTTCATCCTTTCTCTACTCCCTACTGCCGTTTGATAATACCTTACAAGAACTGTCTAGAGTTATGAAGCAATAAAGCAATACAGTAGGATGATAGATTACCATCAAGGGCAGAACTAAAGCTGAATGTATCTTATTCATTTGGGAACTGTAAACAAACAAGACAGTTTTCATGCAGGCAGGCATATCAAGATTCAGTTGATCCAAGTACTGGCAGACGTCTGGTGGGGCGTGCTGAACAGTCGGTCACATCTGAAGTTTTAGGACTACTTTTTTGCTTCTTGACTTCACAATAAGCTCAAGATGAAAGGTGTGAAAATTTGTCAGTTGAGCCAGAGTTTAATAAGTGCAAGTCATATTGTTTGATATTCAAACAAGTAATAGAAAACAGTTAAGCATCAGTGCAAAATAATGTGTGTCATCCATTATTCCTCACTTTATGGTCCCTGTTTCTCTCTGTCCAGCTGGAGTGTGCGAACTTCCTGCGTGTTCTGCAGCCTTTTAACCAGACTCACCTGTATGTGTGCGGCACCGGGGCCTTCAACCCCCGCTGCGCTTTCATAGCCACCAGCGTCTTCCATCAGGTAATGCTACAGACACAATTACATACACTATACAGGTAATGTATGCTGGTGCAAAATATGTATTTTTATTTTCTTTTGCGACTTTGCTGGATAAAAAAATGGTATCTGTAGAGGCGTCAGCTCTACCAGACTTAAATCTGCTGCTCCTAAAAATAATAAAGCTGAAGAATGGGTTGTGTTTAAAAGACTGCTAGCTTTCTGGTCTGGTAAAAATGAAGCAGACCATCAAAACCCGATATTCGCTGAAGCCCTGCTATCAAATCCCTCTCCTTGAAATCTGAAGAAGCTCCTCTTTTTGTTCCTCACATTTTTCTTTACCTATCACACTAATGCAGAACCATCATGGTCATCACGTGTGCAGTCAACTGTAATTTCCAAACTGTCTGCTGATGTAGTTCCCACATTTATGCCACTTTAGTCACTTATCCTTCTGAAACAGCAGCCACTCGAGCAATTTTTGTGGCTGAAGCCATCTGCCCCCCAACAACAGTTACCTCTTCTTTCAAAGTCACATAGATTACTCTTTCCATTTTGGTCCAAAATCAGAATCAGTTGGGCCATTCTCTGCAATTTTATACAAGCAGCACTTTGATGTTAACTGCAGTGCTGCCCGTGGATGCAGTGTTCAGTCTGCGATATGTCAAATTAACGTTCGTCACTGATGCTCTACTCATTTATCCAGGTTTTGAGGGCTGTCTGCATTAAAAAATAGAAATATATGTATTGGATGCCTTGATTTTCCTACCACCCACCAATATGTCTGTTTTCAGACTTCGAGTTCCAGCCCCCATAAGCATGCCTACGAGCAGCTGAAATATCATGTGGTGTCTGCCCCTATGCCCACATATCCCCCAGGGTTCACCTTGTGATATGTCAAATTTCCTTTCGTCACTGATGCTGCACTGTGTGGGCTACCAGACACCTTAGATATGTTATTTTTACATTTGTATGTCAAATGCAATGGATGGTGAATGTAACTGTAGAGGTCAAACCTGCCTGCTGTTGTCGGTGTGTAATTTCTCATCATAATGACACATGTGGGTTATCGTTTTTTCCCAGAAATAGGCTGCCGGTTCTGAAGTTTCTCACTCATCTCACTTAGTTGTGTGTGTGTGTGTGTGTGTGTGTGTGTGTGTGTGTGTGTGTGTGTGTCAGAGAACAGTTAATCCCATGAAAGACCATGTAAGATCAGAGCAGAGGTTCAGACATGGTTCTTAGAGGTGCCAATGGTGCTGACTGGTTTAACATTGAGCTTCACACATTTTAAAATCCCTCCACTTAGCCCGATTACCCTCAGTTAGGTGCTCACTGAGTGCATGTGTGGCAGGGTAGTTGGGCTCGCTGAAATGGTGCTACATGCACTGGTACTTTTTATGCATGTGTGTAGGTTTTTTATGTTGCATTGTCTTTGTTTTAGTTCATAATAATAATTCATATTATATTTATTCATTTTGTTTGTTTTGTGTTTTATTCTGCTGTATTTATTATATTGATCTGTGGTTTTATCTTGTAAAGCACTTTGGTCTACTTTGTTGTTTACACGTGCTGTAGAAATAAAACTGACAGTGACATCAGGCGCAACTCGGGGTTCAGTATCCTGCCTGAGGATGCTCTGACACACGGACAGGTGGAGGTCGGGATTAATCCACCTTCTGATTGTTTGACGACTCGCTCTACCACCTGAACCGCCACTATGATGCTTCTGGATGATTTGCTGCATCAGTGGATAAACTACTTGAGATTGCAATATAAATTAGGACAGCTTTGTGATCTGTCTTCTTTCTGTGTGAGTGACGTCTGTGATTTCTTTGACAGTCAGAGCATCAGACTCTCTCCTACGGCCAGACAGAGTGCGGGAAAGGCAAATGTCCCTACGATCCATTCCAGAAAACGGCCTCTGCAGTCGTTGGTAAGTTGACTGTTTCTTTAAACCTCACCTTTAATAAACAGTACACGCACCATCATGCACTTTATTTTCTCTACAACAAAATATAACCGTTAGGTGGAAAGGAATCATCTAAATGTGCATGATTAGGTGTTTTATCAAAGAAAAACTAGATGGAAAATGGGTTTGTGTTTGTAGCAAAAGTGATGCTTTGCTGTTATAAAACTCATCAAACTGTGGAAGTTATATATAATTTCTAGAGGATGTCTAAAACAGGAGAGCCATGACTTGGATGTCTTTCAATGACTACTGATGAGAATACTGTTGTGTATTCTGTGTAGATGGAGAGCTGTATGCCGGCATCACCTCAGACTTCATGAGCCGGGACTCTGCCTTTTTCCGTAGTCTTGGCAACCGTCGTGTCATCCGCACTGAGCAGTACGATTCCACCTGGCTGCAGGGTAAGAGCAGAAAAGCACCACTTCCTTTTTGAAGTCTACCTTTGTGTTGAACAACTCAGAACTGCGTCTGACATTAGAAGTTAGTTGAGAATGTGCTCCTTACGATAACACAATCACTAAAACACAAAATTTTGTCAAATTCTCCGCCAAGAAAACATCACAAGTCACGGTTAACGTGTGCAGCACATTCAGTGTGTGTACTTTGTGAACTGAATTTTCTGAAGTAGACTGAATATCTTTGAGCATCTCTAAAATCATCTCCTGCACACCCGGTTGGTGTTTTATCAGGCTCCTGTGTATCGACGTCTGCTGCTGATAACAAGGCGATATATACTGACTCCCTGCTGTTTGGAAACTCGACTTCTCCCTAATCAGCCCTTTGCTCTTTCTCTATTTCTTGCGCTGCAAATTACATTTGTATCAGTGTAGGACTGTATTACAGTTGATTTCTTATAATTTGCCTGTGTGTGTGTGTGTGTGTCTGTGGTACTTTCCTCCAGATGCCCAGTTTGTGCGGGTAGCGCCGTTGTCTGAAACTGATAATCCAGAAGATGATAAGGTTTACGTGTTCTTCACCGAGCGCGCTCAGGAGGCGGAAGGTGCTGCTGGGAAGGTGCTCTACTCCAGAGTGGCACGTGTGTGCAAGGTATGCGACATGTTTGTTTGGCATAGATAGGGTTTGTGCAGTTTGGACACTCATCAGAACACGTCTGCATGTAGCTTACATAAACACGTTTACCTCCATGGGATGGTATGTACGTGCTGTTTGGTCAGTGTGTGTGTTAGAGCAGGCAACTGTGTATCTGTGTATCACTGAAATGTATGAGGGACTGTTTATGTTTGTCACAATCACTGCGTCTTCCACTGTTGTGTGTGTTTTCTGTGTGGACATGTTTGCACATTCATGGCTTTGTTAGAATCAGAGAGACTTTATAAAGCCCAGAGGGAAATTGAGTTGTCATAGCAGCAAATATACAATAAACATCAAACACTTGTTTAAAAAGAGTGTAGAAACAGAGATATTGATAGATAAATATTAAGATAAATAGATAAATATAGAGATATAGGTATAAATATCAAAGGAAAAGCAAATATATGTCATCATGTACAAAAGTGACAGGGTGCGGTGAGGTGTGATTAATTCTGTTCCACATGTGTGATCTGACCCAAGTGGATGAATTAAAGAGCCCGATAGCAGCGGGAAGGAACGACCTCCTGTAACGTCCCTCAGACAGCGAGGTTAAAGGAACCTGTTGCTGAAACTGCTCTTCACATTGTGTGTTATGGAGGGGGTGGGAGTCATTGTCCATAATTGCAAGCAGTCTTGGCAGCGTGGCGAGCTTCATGCCAATGTTACTGTGTGTGCATGAATTTTTTTGCCAGCTTAAATATGCAATGTTTGTATGTTTGCTACTTCTGTAATCATAGCAGATCTAATTCAGTTCTTTGTAATGTTCATGTAGAACGACATCGGAGGCCAGAGGAGTTTAGTTAATAAGTGGAGCACTTTCCAGAAGGCTCGAATGGTCTGTTCAGTCCCAGGACCAGATGGCTTACAGACACATTTCGACCAGCTCCGTGAGTACACACATGAAAGCATCAAAAGGCAAAACGCATCACATTAAAGCTAAAACAAAATCACATCCGACAGGTCTTAACCGCTGGTCGTACAGCTGAAGGTCTGTCCCTGAATGTTTCATAAAAGAGGAATTGAGTTCAGGCACTCAGCCTGTGTGTGTGTGTGTGTGTTTCATGTGAGACACTTAAGGAAACTTAAAAACCACTGCCTCAGTAAATGCCTTCATAGCTCCACTGTTACCACGGTGACCAACAGCCCTGTCGGTCACCTTGGGTTTGTCTTCGTGCCTCAGTCTTGGTTACCACGGCAACATTCGTTGCAATGGGTTTATTCGTTATCGAGGATTTTCACATCAGAGTGCTCCGGTCAGCTCTGAGTGTGGGTGCGTGCAGCAGCAGGTCTGTGAGAGGTGCGAGATGCTGAATTTGTGAACTTGGACGCTGCCGTTGTGAATTTGTCGCTCACAGATGTGCAGATGCACAACTCTGAGTTTCTCTTAAAAAACGGTGGCATTAATGTTAATGGGCAATCAGCAAGCTTTAAAACATCATTAAAAGACACCACCACAGTAACTGGGTTGATTCATCAGAATCAGAATACTTTATTCTCTAAGGAAATTATGTTTAGCTGAGATCGGAGCTACAATATTAGCGATTTAAATATTTTACTACAGAAATCTTTATTTATTCATAGAAGACATCAACATTTCAACATCGATGTAACTGTGCCTCAGTAGAAAGCTTTAGTAAATAACTGCAGTTGATGATACAGCCTGTTAATTCATTGCTACTGCTAGCTCCCCGCACAGTAGGGGATGTAGCAGTAGGTCCGATGCTTGCACCAGGGTATCTCTATCTTTACCATTATAATTTGGTGGTGGAGAGTACAGAAACTATGTAGAGGATGCCTTTTACAAATTAAGCTCCCTATTTTATTTGAGTAGAAACTTAATATTCATGTACTCCTACTTCACCTTTAGTCCTCTGTGGCGGGCGGGTGGGATTATGTTCTTTAAAGTTGCCTCTGCCCATACAGCTCAGAATTAGTCATTTCATATTTTGATTGGAAGTTATGAAAAGGAAAGGGTGGATGGTAGAAAGAGGAAAGCATGGTGAGGTTTTAAAAAAAGGAAGGCGTAGGAGGATGAAGCAAATCGGTTTTGTTTTTACTGCACATTTAGCACACATAAACCTCGCAGTGTGCTGCATAAACAAAGTGAAATTAATTGTTGAATAAATAATATTTTTGAATTTCTGCTGCCAATGAATTACAGAGGACATGGCTTTGGGTCTTCATTAAATGTCATCTAACACGGGTGTGTCTGCAATAACAGTCCAGATGAAGATCCTTGAGCCACGGACAGATGTTTGGATTCCTGAGGAAACCGAATGAGAGCTAGAACTTGCTTCCTTTATCTAATTTCCACCATCATAAAAGAAGTGGGCTTGTATCGAGTGGGAAACACTCCTCTGCAGAAAACTGGCTCCTCCTTGGCCCTGACTTCAGCCCACAAACCTAATACTCTTGAGACTGCAAGGTTTTCGTGAAAAGTCTGCATTAAAAATTAGAGGCTTGGAGTTTGAAATTCATGGGTGTTCTTGGAAGGGAGAGTTTACCCAAAGAACACTAAATTGCTAATGGAGTTCCTCGAGTGTTTGAAATCTCTAATCAACTGCCAAGACAAACAGTTAACAAAGAAATGTTTTGATCCATGAGTTACGAGCCCGGCGTGCTTTCACTGCACCACCCTGTTTTCGAGCAGATCATCTGAGACTCTCTTTCTTATGAAGCCACTGTGTTTCCTGCTCGGCCCTTAGGGGATTAGGTATTTGTTAGGAAAAGAAAAAAGGTGTAAATCTGAGACACGCAGTTTGACATATGGTAACAGTGGGACAGCGTGAGGTTGGCACTTGTCTCTGCTTAGGTTACTCGTCTCCGCTCTTTGTGTAAACAGAGCACACTTAGAGTAAACTAAGTAACTCACTCAGAGAGTTACCATTTGCGTGAATGTATACAGTACATTAACATATACAGTAAATTTTACACTCCTTCACATAGTCCAACCATTACACAAACACACGCTCAACAATAACAAACACACTGTTTTTCAGCTGTTACCACACACACACAAAGACACTCAAGCCTTTGCCTGTCTGTGTATACAAAAGAGTTCAGACTTGTCAAGAGCATAAACATCTCTACCCAGCATGCCTCTGGCCATGTTTTAAACATCTGATAAGGCTGCATACAAATTTGTTTGTGAAAACACTTCAGCAGCACACACACATACAAAACCACGACCTGCATATACAGGAGATTAACCCATCGTGTTAAGAATGCTGCCAATGTTGTGTTTATGCCATGCTCTGCCACATAGAAACACTACAAATCCCATAAACTCGCGACGCTCTGCTGGTCCCTCCAGAGCAGAGGGTGACACCAGGCTGCGTGTGGGTGCTTTTATTTGCATACATTTTTTTTTTGTTGAACATTTTTTTCATTTTTGCTAATTCTGTAAGGCACAAAAGAAATATATTAACAACAGTCAAACACCCATTAAGTTCAATCCAAATGTATTTATGTGGCGCCTTGAGACGGCTGTCTCAAGGTGCTTTATATTGTAAGGTAAAGATGTTGGGAAAGTGGGAAGGAAAAACTCTTTTATTAGGAGGAAACCTTCTGCAGCTCAGAGGGCACGGAGCCGGGACAAAAACACACTGTGGAAGAGAGCCAGAGCTTAATAATAACCAATGATTAAACACAGAGTAGTGTATAAACAATCCATAAAAGTACCATCTTAAGTAACACTATGAGTACTTAACACTGTAAAGGCAATGAATAGATAAATAATAAGCGTTCGCACAATTCCAGATATTCCATTAAAAAAGAGAGACCCGAAAAATGATACTGTAGCATGACAAAGCTAAACCTCTAGTAGCTGTAATATTTTCACTAGCAAATGATCTCAGTCTAGCTCACAAGATAATTCCAGTCCAGTCTGTTTCATCGCTGACCTGTGCAGTGTTGAAACAGATTAGACAAATGGCCGGAGATAGACTTATATACATCTTGATATATATGTATATATAGTATAGATAGAATTTTTCATATTATTCATTGTAACCTGTACCATATTTCCACTGAGTTATGCAGAGTGTAGTTCTTAATTTACTTTATGCCCCATGTCTGTTACAGAGTGTCAAAATCAGCACAGGGAGGAGGTTGGGGTGGATGGATTGGCGGCCACTCTTCATTTACCATTTCCAATGTAAAGCAAATGTTTGCATTTCTGACCACAATCATTCTCTAACCTTGGCGCCTTTATTCTAAACACCATGATGAAGTTCTCCACACCTTTACTGAGAAGGATTTATTTGAACCTGAGCTCTGAACTTTTCCTGATACTACATTTTTGGATCTAAACTTAGCCCAGCTATAGAAAATCAATTTCCTTTTGTGTTCATAGCAGTTCTGTAACACATGTCATGTCACTCAACAGGCAGGGGAATCAGATCAAAGCTGCACGTGTTGCTCTACAAGCTTGTCAAAGCACTTGTTGCAAATTGCTGATTCACCTCTTGTTCCTTTAGCATAGTTTTGTCGGGATTGACTCAGATGTTCTATGAGGGTTTTGAACACCCTCAGAGTTGGCTTTGTTTTGGACAAAGCATTTGGGCTGTAATTGCCACGAGGACTGACTCACAGCACCGGACTGCTTTGGATTTATTGTTCAGTTGTTTTGTGTCTGGAGCTTTAGGGCCTTTTGTTCACTTGTGTAAGTGTTAATGCTGAGCTCTTGTTGTCAACCACGCTAGTGTGAGAAAAACAAAAATCAGACCTCACTTAACCATAATTATTCAAAGAATCAAACAGTCGAGTGGAAGCCGAGTCCCTCACAGGAAAGGACCGTGCAGTGCTGTTTTCCCCGCTGTTGTGGTTGTTGTTGTTGTTGTGGAGGAGAGTCATGCTATGAGGTTTTAGAGCTGGAGACAGGCAACCCTCTGTGGCCGGATTCTGTGTCCTGACACTGGAGCTACTTCGATTTTCTCAGCCATTTTCCTCGTCTATTTTTGTCTGCGTGCGTAAGAGTCAGTGCTTCAGACATAAGGCAGCACCCGTACGCTTCCCACAGACAGGAAAAGTGCAGGGGAGGAAGAGTGTCACTGGGAGAGTTTGTGGATGGTATAAAAGCATGACAGTGACGAGAGACAGAGAAACACATCAGCCAAGTAAGCCTCTTGTTCAAGCTCAAATGTAGATTTCATTATTTTTTAAATCCACATATAATTTAAAATGAGTTTGAGATGATGACGACGATGACCTTCTGAACAGTCAGCTGTTGTAAGCGATCCAAAAAACATCAGTGATGTATGAGAGCCACAACCCAGAAACAGCAAGTATGACATTTCTGGGAGATTGATGTTTTATATATTGGACGTTTTTGAAATGACCTTAACCTTTCTTTGGGTCAGCCGTATCTTCTCCGGGTCTGTTTGACCTCATCAGATGGAGAAAAAGGTCAGAAGATAAACTAGAGGGAAAGATTTGTCTCCCTCCGTATATGAAGTGACGGTTAAGCAGTTGCACATATTGCCAAGCCTTCCCAATCCTTTCAGGTTAATCTGACAAATGTGTTTCCACTATTTAATGCTTAATTGCCTCGTCGACAAACGCCATTTGTTCAAACTGGTTAGGAAAACATGTTTTGTGATGCTGAGGCAGATTTGACTCCCCCGTTGAACCTTACTAATCCATCATCGCTTGACTGCAAACACTTGAAAGGAAGCCCAGTTTATCAGAGGGAGAAAAAAAAGAGGAGATGGATAGAAAGTGAGTGAAAGTGAGGAGCTGGGCTGATGGCCAAAAGAAGGGTAGGAGGAGGGGGATCTAGTAGGACGGGCAGGATGAGGGCAGAGGTTGTAGCACGTGGTGTTGACCAGACATGAGAAGGACAAAGAAAGATGGGCTGAGGGAGATGAGGAGGGATGTGGAAGCTGTCATCAACGGGTTATTACTGCAACACTGTGCAAGAGAAGGTGAAGGAGGGGGAGGGAGCAGGAGAGGGGAATATCTGATTTAAGAGAACATTGGAAATAAATTTGGCTTCTGGGCAGGGCATATGAAGAAAAAAGAGAGGGGATGAAGAAAGGAGTGGTAATCGCAGAAAGAAAAACGTTTTATTTTCTTCTTACGGCCAAACAAAAATGTGGAGAAATGAAAGGAATAGTTACAATTTTAGCATTTCAAAAGGTTAAGACTTCTAAAGTGGAAATTGAAGAAGCATAGGCAGAAATTTACCCTCGCGCATTCAGCTTTTTATTGTTGCCATCACTTCTCTGATCCCTCTTCACATTTTTACTATATTAAGAATGACAGAATAGTTTATTAAAGCATGTGTTGAGTGTAAAGTCCCTGGGTTAGTGTAACAGCCATCGCTATCAAGTTGTCAGGAAGAAAGGAAAAATAAAGTTGATGTAAAGGACTGAGGGAAAGGATAATGGTCAGAGAGAGTTAGAATTGCTGCAGGCCATGCACAAATATATTTTCCCTCTAAGGACCAGGATTGGATGAGTGAGGTGAAGTGAATCTAAAAGGGTGTGAAGGTTGACTGAAGTGAGACAGAGAGAGACGGAAGCAGGGAAATGGGGTTAATGGGGAAGGCTGAAGCAGACTGAAGGTGGAGATGAAAGAGATTAGAGATTTGCACTATATTTGTCTTGTAGTAAACTCAGTGTAATTTACTGGATTTCAAATGTATATTTGTTGGTGTGCAATTCCATCCTGAAGCGAAAAAAAAGAACAAAAACATTGTATGACACAGAGAGTCGTCCTTTGTTACCACCGATGGAGAGCTGGCATCTTAGTCTGGCCATGGATGGCAAAACTGAGTTAACAGCTGTTGCTAGAGGGTAAAACATGTATCACAGTGAGAAATATGGAGTGTCAGAAGGAATAGGGTCAATAGCCGAGAGGGTTAAGGATCGGATAAGATGGAGGCAGGGCTATTATTGGCAAATTACTGTAAGATGGAGGGACGAGACAAGAGGAGTTGGCAGAAAGGTGACGAGCATAAAGGAGGCACGATCTAGGTGTTGGTATTCGGGGTGGCTGGATGAAAAGGGAGGGAAAGAAGAAACAGTGGAGAAATGAGGAGAATATGGGAGTTTGCCTGAGGGCGCACTGGCCAGACAATTAGGATGAGGGGTAGGAGGAGGAGGAAGAAGACAGGGGCTGGGTCTGCAGGTCTGCGGGCTAGACAAGACTGTCTTCCCTCAGGGGGAAAACAACCTCGTTTTGTTTAGAGAAGAAGACACAAGAACAATCCTCCAGAGAAAATAGGCCAGACAGACAGATGGACGGGGGGGACAGAGGGAAGAAGAGATAGCGGGAGGGAGGGATGGAGACTGGGAGGGACAGCGAAAGTGAGAAACAAAGAGAACGAGATACACCCAGAGGGCTTCCGGGAAGTCCAGGTGGATTTGAGCAGAAAGGAGCACGGGATGAGAAAACTAATAAAAAGATAAAGAGATGGAAAGAAAAAGGAGAGAAGATGATTCAGGAGGAGACAAAAAGAAAACATCTTGGAGTGTAAGATAGTGGTCGAGGCTGAAAGAGTAAAGAAGCTGTGCTTAAAAAAAGATAAGAAGCCATGAATCTGTCGTCTTTAACTGTAGCATGAGCAAGAAACCAAATAAACACTCTTTCTTGCTTCAGCGGTCAAACACTCTCACCTGGTCAGCCCGTCTTGCAGATAGAAGCAGAGTGACCTCATATTTTCTGCACTATATTTGTGATTAATGCATGTCTGAGTGTTGCGTTATCCCTCCTCTATTAAAGATTAATGACATTAGAAGCCACTCCAGTTTACTAAATCAAACATGCGAGGGATGTAGGTGGAACAGCACTGAATCAGTCGAGGTTTAAACTCGTCACGGAGCGATAAGAGTGAAGTTTTGCCAAGCTGAGCCGTAAATAACTAAGACGTCTTGTTCAAAGTGTCTAAGAAAGAAAAATGTTGCGCTGGCTGCGTCTTCTAAATTTGAACTGCATTTTTATGTGGAGCTGCATGTACACTGAGGTGCAAAGAAGAAAGGGAGACTAACTTTCGAGCAGAAGGCAAGTTTTTCCCCTGCAGGGTTTTACCAGAGTTTGTATTAAGTTTACTCAGAACAAAAAAATGCATGTATTTACTTTTACGTGCTGTGTGGCCTCATTTTTACCTGTCTTAAAATACCACAAAGTAAATTGGGACTTTTTTCCTCAATTGGAAACCTTTGTTCTTTCTTACATTCATAATAGTTGGTGCATTGTTTGGAGATGCAGCTCTGTGGATGCTAGCCAGACCTGCTGTTTTGATCATTTTTGATCCACACTGAAATATGTCAGGTTTTAATTATACAGAGCAGTAACAAATCCTAAATAAGCATATTTCACGGCAGTCAGTTTGTCCTGAAACAGCATGTATACACATGTGTTACTAATGACGTTAATAAAGTTTCTTGCCTGTTTAGGTGAACCGAATTTGTTTACATATTGTATTTCAAAATGGCTTCTGTGAAATCAGTCTATTGCCTTGAAATCTGGTGCAGCCATTCGTACCTTCCCTCTGAACAACTCAGATGAATCTCTAACTTCTTGTCATGCAATCAACAGTCATGTTTCTTTTTCCAGCACTTTTTCACTCAATACCTGCAAAACTAGTTTAGGTATTGTGCTAACAAGTGGATGTTAGCATGTCAAATCTACCTAATCTCACTTGACCCCATGTTAGCATGCTGATGTTAGTAAGTCTTTTATACAGTTACTGGTCTTGGCTTGGAAAAAAATTCTTATTTGGCTTGAAACTGACTCTGAAATACTTCACTTTTTACACTTTTTACGCTCAGTTTGGGCATCGTCTGGCAACCACCGGTCGCTACAGAAAAATGTTGCGAGTGGTTGCTGGAGAAATCGATTGCTAAATCCCCAGTGCACAGGGTTGACTCCCTAGTAACTACGGTTGCTAGGGAAAAATGTATATTCCCGCACCAGTTGGCAAGTTGCTGGGGGATAGTTGTTTGGTGTCGTTTATTAGTGGTTAGAAAAATACTTGCTAACTACTGACAGACAAGTCAGGGTACAAACTATAGGCGACTGAACTGTGGGCAATCTGCTAGCAACCAGGCCAATCACACAGAGGTTTTGAGTGGAGCACCGTCTACCTCTTTTGACCAATAGACCTGTGTGACTGAAGCCTAATGTAATTACATTAGATTACAACATTAAAAGTATTTTTCCTGCAGTAGTGCATTAGTCTTTAACAAGGCCAAGTATTGTTCTGTCCAAATGTGGTGTATCTAACTACAAGTCCAATGCCAGCTTGGCTGCACTTCCAGATGAGTTTCATCTGTTCTTTGCTCTGTTTGACTGCAATCCCATCACCTGGTAAACTTTTCCACTAGGTTTTAAAGGGGCTTTCATCTGTACTCAGAAGGGTTCCACCAGGGTGGCTGTGTGACTATAAAATTGAGCTCTGTGGGTGTAGATGTGCATCTTACAATGCCCTTCTTTTTTAGTCTGACTCATCTCTTCTTTGAACAAAACTTCGAGGAGCTTCAGATGAAAGTGTACTCAGGATATACATCATCCAGAGTAATAATGCATGAAGGCCATAAAAAAAACAGGTAGACATAGAGATGCAAAGTAAACCAACAGATGATAAAGGTTTTGATTAATGAAAAGCATTCTTTGGAAGATGTGAGAGCAGAAGATAAGCTCGAACAAATGATGGGAAAGTAGAGAAGAGGCTGTTTAGAAAGATGGAGGGATGATATGAGTAGAATTAGGGAGTGATAGGAAACAGGAAGAGAGGTAAAAGGAGTGATAACACAAATGGGGGCATCTACATTGTGATTTAAAGGCAGGAAGAGCTCAAAGAAGCAGTAAATAAAATGCAATAACAAAGAAGTGATATATTAAAGGGAAGAGGGAGTGAGCAATTGGTACGCTGGAGGCAGCAGACTACCCATGCTCTTCTGTTCCCTATCTTTGAGGGGCCTGTGTGGGTGTTTGTGTGTCTATCGGTACCATGCAAGTTTGAGTCAATGTTCCTTGCTCCCTGCAGTTTAACAATTTGGTATGTGTGGGTGCATGAATGTGGCTATACATGCCTTTATTTCTCTTTGCGTGCTCCCAAATCTGCCACTGTGTGTGGCAGCTGCAAGTGTGTGTAGCTGTGTCGAGATGAGATTAGCCTTCCTGCAGGGCCGTAGTTCCACGGAGGCCACCTGAAGCAGCAGGAACGGCAGGAATGTGGGAACATTGATACGCTTCGTCGTCTCCAGCACCACAACAACATATCTGCCTCTGCATGGGAGAGGAGAAGAATAAAAGTAGAGACATACGGGGCACTCATTGAGTACTCCTTGGGTCGAACCTGTTTTTTAGAGTTTCGGGAACTTTTAAAGCTATTTGCCACAAAAGTAGGAAGCAAAAAGAAAGGAGCCCTAGGAGTCATGTATTTATAGATTATCACAGCGTGTTGCACGGAAAACAAAGGGCTCCATTCTCCTCCATTTTGATGGGATGATAAAACATTCCCTGCTCTTATCTGAGACAAAAGTGCAGAACAGAAAACCTTTGATTTATTCTGATTTAAATAAACTGTGAAAGCCAAGGTCTAGTGTGAGCTGCAAGTGTAGGCAACTGAATAACACAGCGATGAACAAAAGTGGAAATATGGGAGGCAAAAGAGTCAAACTGTGCACAACTTTCAGGAACATTAATAAATTTTTTTAATGTGTGTTTTTTTTTTAATGTTTTATCACAATTTGTCAGTATTGAACCACTGGTGCTTCATACGAGACACAATGTTTCCATTGTCAGTCTATATGTGTTCACAGTTGTGGGCCTTTTATTACCAGTCTGTTTTTTTAGTTCATGTCACATCAGTTTGTTCCTATTTTACTCCCCCATGAATCAGAGTTGTGAGCGTTGTGGTAAAGTGCTTCACAACTCAAGATGTATTGACCCATTTGCTTTTTATGCTATACATTCAGCACCTTTACTGTCACACACAAAGTGATGATACGGCAGTTTTTTACGGTTCAGCATATTTCCAAAGAAAACTTCCATACTCAGGCTGGAGGAGCTGGGAATCTGCCAGCCTTATGTACCCGGTCTGGCCTTAAACTCTTATTGCCGTTAGTTCTCTGCGTTGTGTTGTGTGAATGACCAGAGGAGTCAGCTCTCACTTTGCCAGCCGGGTGGATTTATTCTCCCAGAACTGTTTAAAATAAAAACAAAACAGTACAGCAACTTCACTTTACTGGACTTCTGCATGAACACCTCTCCTCAGCGGGGCCTCTAGGCGACTGAGGTACAACATCACAACAAATCCAATTACCAAATAATACTGCTAAAATGTATTTATATTCATATATAACAAACAAAAATGCACTGCATCGTGAACATATAGTGACAATTACCTCATCAACAAAATTATACTTTAGGGAGACTTCATTTACCAGTGGCAATTTTACATATTTACAGTAAGTTGAAACAGTGAACATGAATCACAAACAAACAAAAGATATAACCAGTTCACATGACACAAAAATAAAAGAGGGAGCTCACATACCTGTTTAAAATAAAAACAAAACAGTACAGCAACTTCACTTTACTGGACTTCTGCATGAACACCTTCAAGGGAGAGAGAAGGATAGCGGACCACATGAGAAGCCACGTGCATGCTCCTATGCTCTCATCTGAGACATGCTAACTAGCATGTTACAATAAAGTGCTGTACTCGACAGAGAAACAATAATTCACACTAAAACATCAAACAGAACTATGAGACAAAATGCACAAAGGGAACGAGCAGTGTTTGAATTACTTTTAGTTACTTTAACTGTGTTTATTTGCTCTGTAACTGAGAACACTAGCGTACGCTCACCTCTCCTCAGCGGGGCCTCTAGGCGACTGAGGAAAATAGCGCGCAGCTACAGGAAGTGACTTCGTAGGAAGTCAAAGGTCACACAAACAAAATAAAAGCTCCCAAAATATAAATACAGAAAATAAACATATATAAATAAACACATATACATAACCAATACTGACAAAGCGAGATAACACTGCAGGATGGATCTTTGGTGAAATATAAATTATTTTTTAATACACCCGTTACACTTACACTCCTGAGCTGTAGTCACAGAGTCGCTTTATTTCTTTATCATACACACAGTATCTTTTTGGACCTCCAAAGTATTTGTAACCTTTTTCACGGACTTACATTGAATCTGATGGGAACACAAGATAAAAACAAAACAGTTAATCACTTTCTAACTATCACACACTCACTCACACTCCGATGAAAACATCAGAGGCAATTTGCAGTTCAGTCTTGCCCGAGGCCACTTTGACACGAGGACAGCGGAGGAGCCTAGGGATCAAACCGCTGACCTTCCCATTAGTAGATGGGGCCACAAGCTGCCCCACTTTTTCTTTTCCTTTTTTCCTTAACACTTCTGAGGATACTTTTAGCATTTGAACTTAAATCTACAAGTTCATTAAAAAAAAAGATCCCACAGTTTTACCTGCTGTATTCAAATGCGGTGTTATGGCCGCTGAGCTATCAGGTGTCGAAGGCAGACAGATGGAAAGAGCTAAAAAAACAAATCCGCACTACACCTGATTGCGCTGCATGAGCGGATCACTATCAGAGCGACGCCAAAGTGAGAAAAACATATCAAATGTGTGTGTGTGTGTGATCCGCTGTGTTTGAAATGACGAGTGGAGACCGAGGTGTGGTGTTAGTGTGTGTGACAGCAGGTGCTGTGTTCCTGTGGCGGACGGAGCGCTCGGCTCTCCCACTGCGGCTGGTTATTAATGGCTACAGATTCATTACAAGCAGCCAGTCAGCCATGCTGCCAGCATGCCCGACGCTATTAGTCACACAGTCAGACTGATAGATGCACACACTCAGATGCGCACACGGGCATACACATAATGAATACAAAGTACCTAAAACTGAACACACACACTCACACAAATAAAGAAAATAGACTGTTACACAGACTCATGAGCATTGCTCACATGAATACAGACATGTAGAGTTTATGCAGTCCTGTGCAACTCTCCAAAACTTCTCCGTAATTCAGACATCATTCTGATCTTTTCTGACTAACATTTTTATGTCTTTGTCTCCTTCCATTTCCCTTCCCCGTCTTTCTCCTTATCCCTCCCTTCCTTTCATCATTATGTCTGGATGTTCTCCATTCAGAGGACATCTTCATCCTCCAGGGGAAAGACAAGAAGAATCCTCTCATCTACGGCCTGTTTACCACTTCAAGGTATGTGCCTCTGTAAAGCAGAAATCATGGGAATTGAGTAACTTGAATGGGTGGTGTGTAAACTGCATACCCTTGTTTATGTGTGGAAAATGTCAGTATATGGTGGTAGATGGGAGGGAGTCCCTTCACTTTTACACTGGGCGGACTAGTTTTAGAAGGACTTTAGTCCTTAGCATTTAGTTCTGTATTGATCAAGCCATGCAAAAAAAAAGAATAGAAATGGAGTGCAAAAGAGTGGAAGAGAGGAGAAGAGTAACTGTGTACTCAACGTGTACAGGATAAATACGATTTCTTGAAAAGGATTAGATGATTTGTCAATAGTTTATTTTGAAATAGGATCCGTGGTATGCATAGTTATACTTTTTGGTGACAGTTTTATTATGGAGCATTGGGTTTCTTGGGGCCCCAGAGGCAGGAATTGCTGTAATTGTTTAAATAAAAGGTTTAAAAGCAGTTTAAAGCCAGCTGTAAATTGAACTGCCGACGACAGTGGAGGCTGATGAGGTTTTAGTGAGAATTTCAAACCACTAACCAGACACTGAATTAAAAACAGATGACAGAAGCATCAGATCTTTAACGATAAATACCTGTTGACCCACACAGTAACTCCTCAACATGTCATTTTTAACAAGTTAAAACATGTGATATAAGAAGCTTTTTTTTTTAGTGGTAATCGTTTTAAAATATGAAGAAAATAAAAGTATAAAGTTTTTTTTCTTCAAATACTGAATAAATGATCATCTGCACCGTCCTGTACTGTGATGACACACGATGACAAGAGGGCGTCTGTGACAGGATATGAGTGCTCGATGTTTCACATCCACGTGTCAGATGTTGATGTCACACGCTGTGAGATACACACCACCCGCCGGGTCTCATGTCACAGTGACTCATGAATGAAATACATCCATTCATGTGAACAACATGGAGCGTATATGAGCCTTCACAGTTGTCATCATCAGTGCACAGTTTCTTCATCTGTGTCCAACTGTGTGTGTGTGTTTGTGTTACAGAAAGGTTACAACTTGACTTCTACTGTATTTTTTCACACACAAATAGACAAAAAGGCAATTTTGAGATCCTGGAAGAAGTGCATGAGGACAAAATTGCAAAAAAAATGAATTGTGACTTTAATAAGGAGTTGATGATTTTCAACAAGACTCTAAAGCAGCTTTGCATAACTCACAGTTTAAAAAATGCTTTTGAGGACAAATGCTTTAGGGCCTTTCAACCAATTTTCTTCTGATTGGCTCCCAATTTATATGTTCCCGATGAGGTCACAAAGAGCCAGAAGTAAGGCTTGCAGGATCACTTGTACATATGCTGGCCTTAATTATTTGAAACTTTTGACCATGTTTAACTTACATGACTGAAAAAAGGAATAAGAAATACCCTTTATAAAAAGGCTACTATGAAGCAGCCCACAGGAGATATGCTTTCTGTTGAAGTCTATGTTAAAGCCTAGGAAATGTACAAATTGCATACATGTCAGACATAATAGAGAAGAATCAAAAATATTCTTTCAGACCATCAAAGGCTGTTAGTTTAAAAAAGGCAGTTGTCCGAATAGACAGGCTTTCATAAAAGCTCACGCAGATGTCTGCTGAAAAAACACAGACATGAAAAAAGCAGGTTCTGTCTGAAAAACGAGTAAAAAATGATCCAGCAAGCAGCCTAATTAAAGTAAAAGAAAAAGGCTGCGTTTTCTCATTTTCTCTACTCCACTGACCATGTTGCATATCCAGAGAATAACACAGTTTCTGAGCTGGATGCCAGAGCTCCACAGTAGCAGCAAAAGTATGACGGCATCTGGCATTGCAGAGCAGGGAGTTGGTCTGTTTTTGGGGGTTTTGGAAAGTGTGTGGAATCTTAGCAGGGAACAGAAATCCAAAGCATCACCAAGGGTGCGGTCGCAACCACAGAACTGGAAAAGAGCAAAAAGGTCATTCCTTCTGAAAGGAGACTTGTCTCTCTGGTACAGTAACGATTGCACACGTGCCGGTTTTTATGCCTGTGATGAAGGCAAGCGTGTTAACAGTTCTTTGCTTTTATTTTGCTCTCTGCTTTTATTTTTAATTGTTTGTGATTCATAATGTATCAGACAGCTGATTAATTGATTTTGCCCACCGGTAGCCTTGTTGTCACATTTATTCTCGCAATGCAAAGTGGCCGGGACCCAAACTAAAACTAGACCCTAAGGTCAACTCCTGGTAGCACACCTTTGGTAAAGTTGAACCACTCCATGAAACTAACAGCCCTGCCAATAACTTGCAACACAACTAATAATTATTAAAGCACAACCGCAAAAAGCAACAGGGGACTGAGGTCTGCTCAGGTGGAGGAATGTTTGTGCAGGTGAGCTTCCAGAGGAGGCCACTTATAAACAAAACAGAATAGGAAAGAGGAGAATTTACAAGTGTAAAGGTGACATCCCCAACTTGTAAAAACACAATTTAGAGGCTGACATGAATGCTTTTTTACAACGTCACGGTTCACTTTTGTACTCTGTATGATTTGGCATCTGAATACCAGACTGAGACCTCTGACCACTGAGGAGAGAAAAAAGCTTCCTCTCTAAGAGCCCCCTGATTCATCATAACGTGGCCTTGCTATCTGTTCTGTTTCTGCTTTGCTGGAATCTCTAGCTCGTGCGTACTTTGCCACAAATCCTCCAGAAATGTGTGATCTTAACTGCAGTGGATGGGATGTGTTATAGTGGGGACCGATGTGCTGAAAGCAGCATATTCACCCAGGCTGGATTTTGGGTTGGAGCGCATTCATTTAATTGATGCGTTCAAGCTGGAAAGCCACAATGAGTCACAGCTCCTAATACAGTACTCCATTTACTGCTTAAAGACCTTTGCAGTATATCAAGTAAAGTAATCAAAGGTATGCTCTGCTTCAGACATATCTGATGTCTGAATCTGCTCTCCTTTTGTCTTCTCCTTAGTGATATCCTGAACGGTTCAGCGGTGTGTGTTTACCGAATGGAGGATGTGGTTCGAGCCTTTAAAGGGAACTTCCTGCATAAGGAAGGGCCTCAGTATAAATGGGCAGAATTTACAGGCAAGGTGCCCTATCCACGGCCAGGAACAGTAAGTTCATACTCAAAACTGGTAGATACCACCGCTATCTCTCCAGGTGACTTTTTGTATTTCTCTAAAAGCAAATGCGTGATTTACCAAGGTAATACATTGCAATAATATGCTGTCTTTGATGGAGGGTCATTTAATTCTGCAAAATTGTGCTTAATTTCCATATAAGAATGCTCAAAACAAAAGACTGGAAACATTATGATCTCAGTCTCTGTCTCTCTCTTTCTTTGTCAGTGTCCGAGCAGTACATATGGAAGCTATAGCTCGACCAGAGAGTATCCCGACGACGTCATTTTCTTCAGCAGAACTCATCCGCTGCTGCAGGTTTGGCTGATATTTCACTTTATTAAATTAAGCCAGTTTAGCTTAATTAGATTGCTGCATTTTACAGCAGGTCAAGCCATTTTTTTTTCTCTATTTCTGTCTAAATTCTGAAGTGAACATAGGAAATTAAATTAGCAGTCCTTGCCAACAGGGCACTGCTTCATCACAGGGAATATGAAACCTTTGCTGTATTAATGATGAATAGCAAGACTGGCTGAACAAATTTATTAGTCAAAGATTTCACATTTAATGTGATGCATTCTTGCTTTTTCTTTTTCTTTTTTATAGGAAAATGTCCTGCCGCTTGGAGAGCGACCCCTCCTGGTCAGGGTGGGTGTTCATTACAAGTTCACCAAACTGCTGGTGGACAGAGTGGAGGCTGTCGATGGCACCTACGACGTCCTGTTCATCGGTACAGGTAGGTCATGTGACATTGAAGGTTGTGTTTCTGGCATTTTAAAGTGTTTTTTCAAAATGAAATATGGTGAATGATTTGTTTATTTTTATTTTTTTTGTCTTTAGACTCAGGACTCGTTATGAAAGCAATCCATCTGCACAGGGAGCACGGCCAGAGTCAGGAGATCACTCTGGAGCAGATGCAGGTGTTTCAGGTACTGCAAGCTTTTTCTGTGAGGAAAACCAGGCTGAAACCTTAAAAAACTCAGATTTGTTAAGAGCTGGTCTATTTTGTAGTAAAGCTCATTGTTTGCAGATTGAGTTGATTTCTTCGCGGCGTCCATTCATTCCTCCTCCATTAAAAAAAATTCAATTACCTCTCAAAACTAGATCCAAATGTACATTATTGTCACAACATAATGCAGCACAGACTTTTCAAATTAGCCTGCGTGACAACAATGCATGCAGACACAGTGTGACTAATTCCATATCTGTCCATGCCATATGGAAATGAATGGAAATACATGCATTCTCTCAACAGTAAGGAAACGCATGCGTGCAAAGACCCATTCTGCTCTGGTTAATGCAAAGATAGTTATGCACATACTATACCACTAAAGTACTGCGTATATTGACATGAAATGCAGTAAATACCTTTATTTAACCCCTTAATGTCTAGTGTATCATATTTGATGCATTAGTTTTTTTAGACTTATACATCTTAAATAAATTGCACAACAGATTTTTAAGCAATGATCTGAACAAAATTTTCAAATGGAACAAATACAATACAAATTAAAACTAGTTTATGTAAATTAATATTAAAAACATTTTTAAATCAGAAGGTTCAATAAATGCTCAATTTTTTCAATTATCTCACAGTTCAGGATTTAAAGGGTTAAAGCTTGTCACTGCACCAAGACCAAGTTACTGCAGCTGGGCATAGTTACCAAAAAAGAGAAGATCACAGTTCACAAAATCCACATTTTTGTCCAGAATGAACTCCGCTTTGGGTTCAAACAGCAAAATGAAGGAAAACAACTTTGGGTTCAACCTGAATGATGTGGCTGAGATATCTGTGGTCAGACCTGACTGTGTTTTTCCTGCTCTGTATTCTAAAGTATATGCTTTGTAAAACCCTATCTATCTATCTATCTATCTATCTATCTATCTATCTATCTATCTATCTATCTATCTATCTATCTATCTATCTATCTATCTATCCATCTATCCATCTATCCATCTATCCATCTATCTATCTGTTATCTTTGTTTCAGTATAAACCTGGTGTGTTTCTCAGTTTCCCTTTCCTGTCTCCTTCACAGCACAAATCACCGGTGACAGCCATGGCACTCTCAAAGAAAAAGGTAACAGACGAGACTCGCTTTCAAAGTTCCAAACTGCCGCACTCACACACGGTAACATCGCACTTCTCACTCGTCTCTCCACCTTGCGTCTCCAAGGACGGCTTCATCACCAGTTGCCATGGTTACCTCACCTCAGTCAGAGCAGTAATGAAGAGATGCTAACACACAAATGCACCTTGCATTATTAAAACAGTTTGGCATGAGAGAGAAAAAAGAAAACGACACCCCAGCTCGCACACACGAAGATTATAAAAAGCAAGCATCCTCACATTTCTCTGTTTTCCACCCCGCATGCAAACACACACACTCTCCGTGGCCACTGACATTGATACAGCTTGAGTTGGATTTGTGACTCACAGAGTGGAGATGAATCTGCTTTTTTTTCCTGGTGACTGTCAAAGTGTCCGTGTTGCAGGGGAGTGAACTTGATGCCCCTTTGTTTTTCTCTTCTGGCTCTCCCACATTGTCTCTGCTTTCCCCCCTCCATCGTTGTTTTCTCTTCCATCTCTATTTCAATCTTTCACCCACCCCCTCTCCTCTAGCAGTGGTTGTTTGTGGGCTCCAAGGAGGGTGTGTCTCAGCTGGCCCTTTACCAGTGTGAGCTGTACGGTCAGGCCTGCGCTGAGTGCTGCCTGGCCAGGGACCCCTACTGCACCTGGGACGGACATGCTTGCAGCCCCTATATGCCGACCGTGCGCAGGTAGGGAGGACATACCAGCTCTATGCAGATCCAGACAGCACTGATAACATTACAGCAGATTGAGTTTCCCCTTACGGCTTGAACTTATTTTATTATGAAAAGAATCAATGTGGAATCAATCTTCCCAAATTTGATTTAAATCACATTTGTTGATAGTCAGAAACGTGGTTCAAGTTACACCTAAGCTCAGATTTTTCTGATTAGATTTTAGGCATTTTTTCCACATGATTAAGATTTTGTTTCTTTACTAAGTATCACAACTGGCCATAATTTCTATGATTAGGTTGTTTATGATGATATCCTGACTTTTGCCCCAGTGAGCAAATTGATTCTGCCAAGGAAGTTATGGTTTTGCGTGTGTGTCGTTCTGTCTTTAAACACGATAGCTCAAAAAGTTTTGAATGAATTCTGAGTATACAGTGAACTCATGTCAATAGATTGATCTGAAGGTCAAATTAAAAATGCAATATAGAGCTATTTAAAACTATGTTTCTTACTGGCATTGTTTGTGTTGACAACATATAGGCATGATACGTGTGACCCCAAAATGCGTGCCCTTTCTCCTAGTGCTGCTCTCACTTTGTTAAAATCATCGCTTTGCTGTCCGTTCTGTCCAACACAAGCTTGTTGTTTCTGTTTGTCTGCAGGAGGAATGCTCGTCATTTAGGAGAGGATGAGGATCCACTGACTCAGTGTGTCAGACAGGGAGGTGAGCAGCTTCCATTGTTTCCATTCAGGGTCTTTGCTTTACCTGTTGAACTATGCTCAGGCCACATTATGGAGCACTACCAGTGTAGTAGGGTTTCAGAGGGCTCAAGCCTGTTCCAGCTGAGACTGGCGAGAAGCAGGCTTCTCGGACAGGTCACCATATCTTTAACCTGTTTCACCTTTTCTCTCTTTAATTTAGCCGGACTGCAGGTGGAGGCAGAACAGAGGGTGATGATGGTGGCAGAGGGTAACAGCACCTACCTGGAGTGTTTGCCCAGATCCAGACATGCTGCAGTGACCTGGTACAAACAGGCTGGAGAGAACAGCGCTGAACTAAACCAGGTGCAGTCACACGTTTTACACTTGTGCTTTCATTTATGTTCCAAATCCTTTTTACAGCCACTTTGTTCGAGATTATCCAGATTATAAATTTCCTCTCCAAAAATCTCTTGTCAGGTGATAACTGGTGACCAGCTGGTGGTGATCGAGCGGGGCGTCCTGATTCGTCGAGCCGAGCTGTCTCACGGCGGGGTCTACCACTGCCAGGTGGAGGAGCACGGCTACCACTGGACTGCGGTCACCGTGCGCCTCGCTGTTTGGAGCCCCTCTGCCAATCGCCTCCTGGCTTCCTGGTCGGCCTCGTCCTATCAGAGCGCCGGAACCCAGCCGTGGTACGAGAACGTGATGGCACTGATTCACCCCGGAAACCTTGGCCAGCACTGCAAGGCTCTGGGATACCGCCCTCCACGCAACCACCATCGCCATGGTGACACAAAGGCGGAGCTACACAAGGAGAAAGAGAGGCACAAGCATGGCGGGGGAAGAGGAGGAGGAGGAGGCGGCGGAGGAAGAGCAGCGGGGAGGAAGAGCAGGAGCAAGCTGCAGCAGAGGGCGCCGAGGAGTGCTTGAACGCATCCACGAGCGGGGGGGCAGATTTTCAGTGACTTCAACAACTACACAAACACGCAAACACACACACACACAAATGCACACATGTACACATACACAGTTAACTTATACACTGAGACACACACATACTGTATGTACAGAGACTACTTCATGCGCATGCACTTATCTACAAACAAACATGGCGTCCTTTCATTATAGAGACAAACAAGCTAAGCTACACACGAGTGACTGAAGTATGTACAGGATCTGGACAGCGAGGACTGTTTCACCGGGACAAACGACTGTATGAATGAAAAGGCTTAGGTTGCATCGCATGTTGAATGAAGGATAAACGGCATGCCTAAATCCCTAAGTTTGACTGACTCTGAGTCATGACAAGGACATTTGATTGGATTCTTTAGATTTGGACGCTCTACAGAGAGAGAGAAAAAAAATAAAAACAAAAATCCAAGTCTCGTTCCAGAAGTCGATTTTAAGCATTTGGAAAAATCATCCAAACCGTCTGTCCCGAAAAGGACCATACTTGTGGTTTTGCATGTTTTTGCCCATTAATTAGGAATCACAGCTATCCCTCAAAACAGAGCAGATGTTTTTTAGATTGATTTCCTACCTTCCAGGCAAAAAACTGCTTTCCATTTATTTTGTGATGTGGAAAGAGAGACATTTTTTTTCAAAGTCATGTTCTTGAAGTTGAAGAAGTACTTTTTTCCCCAAGTACTTTGCAAAACAATTATTGCGCTTCAATTTCAAGGACACTCTTTCCTCTGGCATACAGGAATAAATTTTCAAACTGCTTCTTTGTTGTTGGAAAGAGAACAGAAGTTGACAGAAGGGCAAATATGTATTTGCTGAAAGGCTGTCAAATACCATTCAAATGTCATTGGAACCCAATGAAACAGCACAAAAAAGAAAGCTGTCAAACTGTTCTCTGTAGTGAAGAGTTGTTCATCTTAAAACTTAGTATGTACGGCAGTGATACATAATGAAAAGGGCTAAAACATCCAAAACAAGCTGTTAGTGATCAAGGTAACAGTTTAATTCTGCAGAAACTTTGATTATTTTTATTTTGAGCAGCAGCAAATAGCACTGATGAGTTTTAATTTTCTTCACTTAATGGATATATAACATATAATCCTTCAGGCAGTTTCCCTACAGTAAGGGCTTTGTTGGTTTCTTCAGATAGGTGGGGTCTGACCACGAGATGACTGACTGCGACCATGAAGATGAAAGGCAGAGAAAAAGCATGGCGACGGCTTTGATGAGGTTACAGATCAGCTTTCCCAGGACATTAGTGCTCTGTGTTGCAGCCGTGCAGACCCGCTACAGGAGATGTTTCCATTATGTTCTCCTCAGTGTTTGCTTCTGCATTGCTGGCTCGGTTAAGACTCACGGGCATAAGCTACCATTGGTTTTGTGCCACGACACAGAGAGCGGTTTGGTTTAGGTGTGGAAACAAAGTGAACAAAAGAAGGAAAAAAAATGCTCCGTGCTGTTTAAAGTGTTGGTTGAGTGTATCTGGAGTCCCACGTGTGGACGTTGTACAAATTTAGGAAAAAGGTGCAGACACGTCTGAACATCAACTCCAACAGAAACTTCGCTTTGACATTCAGAACTGAGTGTCGGCCGCTGGTCTGAAGTAGGGCGCTTTCAAGCTTTCTATATATTCAACATCTATTAGGTTATTGTTTAAGAAGTTGAGAGTGAATTTTAAAAGATTTTCATTACAACATGAACAAGAGGATCAAACTGTAAACCGAACTAGAAGAAAACTCTGTACAGAAATGCATGTTTCCCAACCTGTTGGTGAATTTCAGTGGATTAGACTAACACAGAAGAGTGGAGCACATTATTGCAGGTTCTGCAGCCCCAGCTGGTAATGACATCTGACTGTAAATTATGAAGCAGGCCCAGCGGATCATAAAGAAGCCTTTATTATACCAAGCTGGAACTGGAGAAAGTGCTAAACAGGACTGGCGTCAAATGGACTCTGGCCAGTGGGATTTGAGTGACTTTGTGAGGCAGTAAATTGTGATTTGTTCTTAAAATGTTAAACGAACACAGCTACTTCCATCTCTATTTAACTTCCTTCTTTGTGCTATTTATTATTTTAATCTGGTGTGAGACTACTTCTTTGAGGAGTTGTGATACTTTTTTGACATGAGTGTCTTTGTTGTTCTGTCTTTGTACGTATGTCTGACGTCCAATTGTTACCAGTTGATGTACCTTCCCACATTCACCAGTGGAAATGTTTTTATTTTCGTTTTTTGAATCTTGTCTTTCGTATTGGCATCGAAAGGAAGTTCTGCTTCAGTCTGAGGCAGTGGGAACTAAATGTGCATTTAAAATATGATATTTTTTCTGCTTGTCTTCTCGTTGTTGACGTTTCCCAGAACACTGGATGCAGACTAAAAGTTCCAACATCAAGCCTGAGCTCAACAGTACTGCTGTTGTGTGTGGCTCACATTGCATGAGTTCTAGTTAAATCATAGAGAGAGAAAGGTGTAGCTAAAGGACAGAGGGAAAACTTACTAAATTAAAACTTAATCGAATTTTATATGCTATACTGGAAGAACGAGCATTACATGCATGGTTAAGCCCAATAATAACAGCCTCAAAGTTTTCCCTTATTTAATATCATCCAGCAGTGGTGATACTGAGCACACATTACTGACGGTAATATATACCATGATCCTGCTGGATCCCAGTCTCTTTGCTGTATGCTTTGTCTCTCTATGTGGGTAAGGATCTGTGTGTCTTTTTGTGTGTTTGACATTAATGGGATCAGATTTAGAGTAGCTGACAGGGCTGTGTCAATAAATCTTCCAAACGTGGAACTCTGCAATATATTCGAGATATTTTTTGATGCTATAAGAAGAATGTAGCATCAACACAAAGCACAGAGAGCCCACAGATAATTAATATGGGTTTGGCTTCTTGGTGTCTTGGCTCTTTGCTTCTTGGCTCGGGCCACATGAAAGAAGTCACAGCACTGAACTAATTCTGAGTTTAGTTTATAAGGGAACGTGTGACACTGAGCAGCTGTCCAAGTGTCACGCAGCCAATTCTTAAAAATGAAAGTGTGTGTGAGAGTGTAACGCTGCAGCTGTAATCTAAAATGAAATCAGGATTTGGCCTGTTGTTAAGCTGCTGTTTAAAGTCGTTTAGAGTCGAATAGCTTACTGCTAAATTATTTTGATTGGTCACACAGCTGGTTTTCTAGCAGATTTTCTGTGCTCATGAAAATTGGAAATATTTCCCTGAAATATGTCCAGAGCAAGCAAATAATCATCATAACATAACAGGACTAAAGCTTTGATTAATTCAATTTCAATTTAGTTGTAGCTAAAGTGCCAAATCAGCATAACAATTGCCTCAAGGCACTCTATATTCTAATGTAACGATTCAATAATAATAGAGAGAAAATCTCGACAGTGGGACAACCCTCTGTGATCAAGCACCTGGTGACAGTGGCAAGGAAAAACTCTTTTAATAGGAAGAAACCTCTGGCAGAACCAGGCTCAGGCAGCGGCGACCGGTTGGGGGAGTGAGGGAAGGAAGACAGCATAAAAGTCGTGCTGTAGAAGAGGGCCAGAGATTGTAGCTTTCTCGTCACATAATATTGTATCATTTATCAGTTATCATACTGCCGCTGAAGCTGCTGAATGCTAACACTACAGTCACTTATGTATTCTATCACAGATTTAAAGCTCTTCTAATTAGCCATTGTTGTGCACGCCCGTTGTTAAGAAAACATGCAGGATTTCTGCCCAAATGGCTATCCATTACTGCAAAAGAAACTACGATAGAATCACAAATCACAATACATAACAGCATTTAATAGAGCTGAGCAATTGAACCATAATCAGGTCAACTGAAGCAAGTGCCACTAGCTAGCTAGTTTAGCTTAGCATAAAGGTTAAAAAATAGTGGCAGTGCAGCTAGCCTCTCAAACTGCAGTTTGTTATATGGACATTTTACCCCAGAGACCCATGCAGATCATAAATATAGGCTCGAATTCTACTCAATAAGAAAACACACCCTCAGTCTAACAAAGCAAAGCTTTCAACTCTATTTTTCTTGCTAATTTCGACTGCTCTTCGGGTTATTTGAATTACTATTCAAGAGATCCAGAAACATTAAAAAGATAAACCTAACTATGCTTGTAATGACCCTGCCTTGTGGATATTGTGTGTATATATATATATGAATGTGTAACGTGTATATTTTATGTCGGATCCCATCTCTGCTGAAAGTTCTCTGCAGAACTCCAACGAGACATTTTTATGGAGGACCATCTTAAACATTTAATGCTTTTCCTGTAAGACGAGGTGCAGAGCTGCTCCTCGTTCATTACAATGGCCTCACTCTGTTATGCTGTATTTACATCTGAGTGCCAACATTCGTCTCTTGTGATTTTCCAGAACGACTTCTCTGCAGACAAAATGAAACTGTCATCACATGATCTCCTTTCATGTGCAGAGACTTTGTTTTTCTTTTTGTAAATATGTATAAAGGTCTGCTTTCAAATGAGCTTGTGTCTTGTGGTTTAGCGTGCCTATACGAAAAATATCCATATTCTGAGCTACACACCGATCCACACATTTTAGTGCAGGATGAACAAAATTTACAGCAACACGGGCACCTTTGCACTTTCTTTCTCAGCATTTTTTTTTAGAATGTGTTTTACAGAGTTTACAATATAAAGCTTTTACTTGTAAATTATATAGTTTGCAAGGGTCAATTATAAGTAATGGAAAATCATTTAAACCGTGTCCTAAACCCCAGGGGTTTCAGCCTTCTTAGGACACGTGTCCTTTAGAAGCATATGGGCAGTTTTGGACACTGAGCGGTGCATAGTTGTATTACAGGCATTCATTACAGCTATGCTATTTTTCATGCATTCTGTCCATCACCGGTTTCACTCCAAAACAGTAACATACCGTTCAATACCAAATCACCATCTGTCTCTGCCAAAGCGACCACATACACTACTTTCTCATCAAATGATAAACAACTGGTATGCTGAGTAATCTGATTGGCGACAGATGCGTTCCAGTCGTGCTCAACATCCTTGACTTTGCTTGTTTCTGCTGTTTGGAAAACTTCTGATAACAGAGAGGTCAAGAACTCTATCATAGAAATAGAGAACTGTGCATTTATATGAAGTTAGTCTATTGTAATCCTGTGTTTTGTTAAGAAATAAACATTCTCTTTCCAGTGTTTTTACAAACCTCTACTGGATGACAAAGTTGTGATTCCATAATTATATTTCATTTGGTTTCTTATTAGGCTATACATTAAAGGCAAAAGGTATCATCTGGCTCTCATCAGCGATTACAGTCTTTTCGAATGCATCGTGTCGATTTACTCACGTCATGTTATAAAACAAAACAAAACAAAAAAACCCCCTATGAAGGACTCTGTGAAGTGGAACTTTTAGAAAACGCTTTTTGTTTTGGCATGCGAGCAGCTGAAACTCACTCTGATGTGACTTCATCTTCTAACAAAACATTTAGACAAAAGTTTTCATGTTCTTGTGTGGCAGAATATCAGTTTGGCTCTCTTTTATGTTTCTGAACAACAAAAACCTTTTTTGCCATTCGTAAGTCAAAATTGTCTCAAGATTTTAACAGCTTAAGGTTGTTGGTTTTTTTCAATTTTGAGTTATTTTTTCAGATGTTTTAGTTAGGAACTTAAAAATTTTAGGATAATAATCCCTCAATTGTTTTGCAGTCTAGTCTTCGGACCTGCTGCAAGGTCTTTGTTGTTTTCCTGGATTACTCCAGCACTTTGATTCAAAGTTTCATACTTTGAGTTCCTTTTATACACGGGGTTCCCAGGAAAATGCTCATAATTTCACAATTTTTAACTTACCCAGTGAAATACGTCAAGATCTAGAAGATAAAGTGTCATTCTTTTTGTTAAAGACAGAGGATGACCCATAATGACCTCTGATGTTTCTTTGTCATGGCAAAATTAGTCCTTTGTATAACACTTAAAAATGTAAACGTTCAGTGACAGCTGGCTGAAAAGGTTAGCATGCTTATGCACAAACATAAGTTGCTGATGATGGAAAACACTGATCAATAACTGTCAGCATGTCTTATCAATGTGAGCATATCAGCATGCCGTCAGTAGAATTTAGCTCAGAGTGCCATATTAGAGTTTCACATGGCTGATAAGGAATTTGTGAAGCTTTACTAAACAAATGCAGAGTGTGCACAGTGCACCACAGTGAACAACCAGCAGAGGAAATGCATGATTCTCATGTACAGTTAATATAGAATCGCCAATTAGCCCAACTGTGGGAGGATCTCTTGCAGATGTGCAAACGACATCTAGAAAGACCCCAGACTGGATTTGAATGGGGGGCTTTCTTGCCGTGAGGCGACAGTGCTAACCACCACACGCAAATTAGACTCCCCGTGTGACCGATATGGTGACAAGACATGAGACATGTGGTGACATAAATGGCTTTGCGTTTATTGGTATTTGCTGTTTCCTTCAAGGGCTCAATAAAAACAGCATGCTTGGGAAATGTACCAAAAACTAGTGCATGCTTTAAAAAAAAAATTCTCAGAAGGGGAAACTTTAGAATTTGCCACACAGAATGACTCATCTACTTGTCTGGCTTTCCCATTGGTTGGTGACCAGAAAGACGTCTTTTCACCATTTCGCTCATAAAAGAGTCTTTTTAGGTGTAATAAGGGGGTTGTGCACTTCACCACAGTATCCCATTCAGTGAAGTTCTCATGCTGAATAAAATTGTCTGCTCAGGCTTCAGATTAAATTTTCCAGCTAACTGCCACTGATGGTTTTCTGGAGTGACTCCACTGGAGCTCTAAGGACTCCACGGTTGTTGGAAACGCCGGCATTATCACAGATGCCTCTGTTTGATTATGTCTTCTACTTTGTCTTGCACTTACCCGATCTGCCAGACTTTCCAAAATGCTCTGAAGCTGCCTCGCCAAAAACACAATATCTCTCCTATGTAACAGCTGTACTTAAATATGTCCATGTTTGTGATGGGTTTCTAAGCACCCTTATAGGATCCCTGGCCTTTAGTGCCTCACTAAAAGCTAGTCATATTTTAATTCAGTTCTCATTTTGTCCTAAACCTGACCGGCTTTGACTAGTTTGTTGGCATCTCGATAGACAGCAAGTCGAAGGTAAATTGAACAACAAGGGAAAATGTAACTAACCTGTGGAAGAAACTAAACACAAAACAGGGTCTCTGTGTTCACAGTTTAGTGATAAATGCCAGCCACATCTCACCTGTGTGCTTCACAATGAGTGTTATAACCTTATACTCACCTGCGACTTCGTTAGCAACATCTTGCCAGTACTGGGTTGAACCTCCTTTTGTCTTCAGAGCTTTATAATTTTTTTAATGGCTCAGATCCAACACAGTGCACAACACAGCTCTGTTGGATAGAAATCTGGTTACTGTGGAGGGTGTTTGAATGCAGAGAATTTATTGTTATCGTCACTGACTGTGGTCATAAAAGGATGAACATGGTCAGCAACAGTAGTCAGACAGGCTGTGCCATTTAAACTCTGCTCAGGTAACTAAGAAACTATCCCCCACACACCTCTAAACTACATGTACATCACTGATACAAGGTAGGACTGATTAAAGCTTTCATGCTGTTTCTGAAATTAAGACTCATACGTTTTCAGTCTCATATTGCCCAAGTTTTGTAAGCAAGTGCAAACTGTAGCCCCAGTTTCCTGTTCTTAGCTGACAGAGTGGCACCCACTGTGGTCTTCTGCTGAAGTAGCCCAACTTTTTGAAGGTTTGATGTGTTGTGCATTCAGAGATGTTCTTCTGCATTCCTTGGTCATAATGTGTGAGCTCCTATCAGCTCAAAGCAGTCTGGACATTCTCTTCTGACCCCTGTTATCAACAAGGCATTTTCAGCCAGAGAACAGATATTCTCCGTTCTCTGGAAACCCTCAAGATGGTCACTTGAGAAAGTCTCTACATCTCTACAAGTTGCAGCAATATGACTGGCTGATTAGACATTAAAACGCAGTTTAACAGGTGTACCTAATGAAGTGTCCATGGCAAGTGTATTAACCATCCAGCCATGTTTATTGTTAACAGTTTACCAAGTTTTATAAGCACCATTTGCTTCTTGATAACCAGATGTTTGCATTGGTTTGCAAATTAATTATTAAACTGCTAACCCATTTACCGTTGTAAACTGTGAAAAAGTTTAATTAACTATGAATTCATGAATTTAATTATTTGCATAGAGTCAAATCACAAAAACAGTCACTTCAAGGCACTTTATATTATGAGGTAAAGACCCTACAATAATACAGAGAAAATGCCAACAATCAGATGAACTCCTAGGGGCAAACACTTGGCAACAGTTAGTAGGAAAAAACAGTTGGGGGCGATGGGAGGATTTATAATTTTCATCTACAGTTTTAAAGTGTTACCCTGTTAAAGTTTATGTCTAAACTGAACAAAACTGAATAAATTCAGCTGCAGTTTTGGTTGCCGTGAGCAAAAATTGCCTCACATGAAGAAGAGCAGATTTAATTCAAGTCATCTGAAGAGCACAGTTGTCTTGCCCCTTGAGTATGGATGTAATTAATATCTGTGACTTGTGGGATAATGATTTACAGGCTTTTACTTTCATTTGTGCAACATGCAGTCTCCAGCTTTCATTATGCAAAAACCACATGTGTGTGGAGCCATGTGCCTTCAATTTGCTTTTTTTTATTCCTCGTTTTCCTAAACGGTGCCTTTCTTGTGGCAGTTCCTAATATGCTAAAATAGCTTCTTTGGCATTAATAGCCTTAAAAAAAGAAAAGAAACACAAAACCTGGAAACAGTCAAAGTGACTACTAAGTGCTCTACTGGGAAATCCTTGAATATTGGCTTATTTCTAAAGTCTTTTAGTCTTTAGGTAAATTTCACAGGCTTTGATGTTTGTCACATCAGGAGAAGAACAAAATTGGATAAAACAGCTGAATCTTCACCAAGAGACAGGACACAGCTGGCCTGAATGGATGGCTTAGATTAGAAATTATACGAGATCCTCAGATGTGGTGATTGTGTGGTTTTGACTCCTCTCTCCTCCTCTACAGCAGTGTTTGTCATTTCTGACCACATTTAAAGATTTAAGAAGCCACAGACACTGTCCTGACTTCCAGTGTGCAACCAGGCAAAACTGGGGGCCCTTTGGCTTTGTACTTATACTCAGTTACTAATTTTATTTCACCATCTGCTAAAATTATGTCCAATATTCCTAAAAAAAAAACAAAACCCAAAACAAACCGATGTTGTTGTTTTTTAAATGAGGCTTTAGTGAAATAGTGTTTCTGAAACAAATTAGAGCAAACGCAGTGGTGCACATTTTTCTATGATTGCTTATTTACACTAGATTTGGAGATATGTAACTGAAGAGAAGTACAAAGCCAAACCAGTATATGCTGACGCTTGGCCCATGTGGCATGAACATTACAACACATATTGCACCTTCAAGTAAACCAAACATTTCAGTTTTTGTTGCTATTGTTCAGTTTATTTTAGTGGACTTGCTTCTTGCTTAGTTGCTAAAGCTCCACAACACTGGGGTGGTTTGGTCATAGGCTATAACTACAGGTAAAGGAGGGTCCACCTCAATCTGTATTTGGCAGAAGAAAATCACCAACAGGTAGCTTGTAGTCGAGGAAGTTTCTTTGCAGACTGGAGACCTGCGGTGTTTGTCTCCATCTGTTGGGGTAAATAGAGAAATGCAGGATTATCATGTGGATAAACTGTTTACTGAGTTTCAGCACATATAGGAACGAAAGGATGCTGATAAACTGAAAACATAAGTACACTCAGAACACAACCGGTTTTCTTTAAAGCAAGGGTGCCAGAATCTGCCTGACAAAGACATTTGTGGTCCATTTGTACATCTGTGGAAAATGTGTTGCTGTATTTTGATACATTTTACAGCTTATTCTGCTGATAAAGACATCTCTCACTGCCATTCATACTAAACCAAAGTAACTAAGTAACAGATTAAATAGAAACAAAGTACAAAGAAGTAACAGAACCTTTATGTTTTATAACAGGATAATCTGAGACATTTTTTAATGAAATTTTTACAAATTATTTTTCACATTTAAACCCAAAGAGTCGTGCTGACAGAACTTTTTTTCTTTCGTATAACATATATATCTATATATCTATCTATATCTATATATCTATATATCTATCTATCTATACATATATATATATGTTTAATGATGGCTTTTGCAGGCCGGAACATTTCTTTCGGAACTTGACGCGGAAGGATATTTTCATCGGACTCGGTTGTTGCTTACATCTATCAGGATAGAAACTCCTCAGGTGAGTGTTTTTATCGCCTAACGGAGCTCTGTAGCGCTGCTGTATGAGCCTGTTTGTGGGTAACTGCGAAGGTTAGCACTAAATGTACGTTTTGATGTAGCCGTGTCAAACAATAAAAGCCAGCTGTGAGTGTTCTGGGAGTTGGAGGCCTGGACTGCTAATGTTAGCCGCGCTGCGCTAACGTCATTTAACTGCACTGGCAGCTGAAAGGGAGCTAGCAAGGCGACTCTGACAGCAGTACGACAACTTCCTCAGCGTTGGCAGACACTTATGCTTGTCAGGGTTTTTTTTCTTAGTTCCTCTTTGTTTGTCACACAGTAATTTTCGGGCGTTGCTGTCTTAAAATTTGGAAATATAAGCTAATATTAACACTAAGGTAGCTTAGTATTGAGCTAAACCATTTAGTACGACGCCATTTCAGTCTTTATGAAAAATTGTTATGATCCATAAGTGTGTCAGCTAACACCGACGTGTTTAAATCTCTCGAAAATTCTCACAGCAGCCCCCTTCTTCTCACAGTCTAATTGTTTCCATTGTCTTGTACGTCATATGAGAGGTCAGGAGACCAAGCACATTATTCACTTATTCTACTTTTGAAGAGGAGTCAGTGAATTCAGTGGATGTACTCCTCTCCTTTTGTCTGTGGTTGTGCCTTTAGAGTTGTCTCTTTACAGCAGTAACGTAAGTCTCCTTACTCACATTAAGCATTTCTCATTGTGTTTATACGCACTGCTGTTGTTTCTACACATACTTCACTTTCTCATTGTGTTGATGCATTTTTCATTTGACTCTGATTCATGAAAACCAGTTTTTAACACTTTTGGCAGTCAGATTTTCAGATATCACTTACCTTAATGCTGTCTGGTATTGATTTAGTATTTTAAATTATATCAGTTTTAAAGCTTTTTCAACTATAAAGGGAAGAGCAAGGCCAGTTACACACACAGTAATAGCTGCCCTACAATATTCATTGGTGACAGATTGGACGTTGTCGACTGACTTTGCTTGGTTTGGCGTGAAAAACTTTTGTTTTAGTCTTTTGCACAGTTCAGTGTTATGAGAAATGGCTTAACTGTTTTGAGAACTGCTTTAGGAGTGGTGAGAACGATGTTCCTGATGCATCGAAGTGATCAAGACAAACCATAAACAGCTGCCATTGTTCAGCTACATGGCAAAATGTAGTTAACCTATTCTTACTTACATTTGATAATGTCCAGTTGTGGTCAGAAATCACAAAGAGATTAACATTTTACACCCAATTCTCGATTTTTCTTTTTTGAAGTTATTAAAGATGTTTGTTGTGTAATCATTCCACTCAGGTAAAAGACCAGTTCAAGGAGATCATTAAAAGCCCAAAATTAAAGTGACATTCATGTCCATTATGATTGTATGCAAACTTTTGTTTGCTTTGCCTTTCTGTTGCATCCCATGTACTCAAAAATCTAGAAAATTCTCTTTACTGCTGTATATGTAAATAATCCATTGGATAAAATTCATAGGTTCTACCCACATCATCAGGCCCTAATGATGGATATTTGACCCCCTGACTCGTGTTTCTCAAGTACGATCTGGCCAAACCATTGAATACTCAATACTGTAGCAAAAAATGGCATTGAATGCTTGGTCAGACTCTTGACTTTGTTTACGAATTTTTTGATCAAACATTTTCTAATGTACTTTAGTGTTTAGCGCTGATGATTAAGGAAGGATAAGGGGATGAGATGGGTTCATGTTTTTAAAAAATGGTTTGTATGAAAAATGTTATTTTGGTATGTGGGAAAACCCTTTTAGCTCATGGTAAAACCAGTTAATTTAATTATAGATTTAAAAGGCAGAGTCACTTCCAGGTTTCCAGTAATGTTCTTTCTTTGTAATCAGCAGGCGGAGGGATGAGTCTCTCCCCTGTGATTGGCACAGAAGTGCCAGAAACGGCAAACGGGGTAGCGACACCTGTTGCACTGGAGAATGGCCCTCAAGCTCCGGTCTCAGTGAAATGTTCAAGTAGAGTACCAGGTACCGGGGAGGCATCTGTGGATAAGTCCCACATGCACACAGAGAACCATGCTGATGCTAATATGGAAAACCTAGTTCACCATGGGAAAGGCCACTTGGACACAGAGATGGACATGAATGAGAGAACCTCTAGCTTATCATTACAAAGCCCTGAGGAGGCAAACCCCTCCCTCCCCACGGTGACAGGCACAGGAGAAACAGATCTAGGATCCAAAGACATTCCTGATGAAACCTCTAAGACTGTGGACCCTGCTGATGCAGTTCTTCTGTGGGACTCAGCATTGCACAGGCAGTCCAAAGACTCGTATCAGCAAGGACACCCAGTCACCACAGAAAGGCAGCAGACAGAAGCAGAGACTGCAGATGGAGGCTCCAACAGCCAAGAGGAGGATGTAGATGGAGAGACAGAGAAACAGGATGTGGAGGAGGATGAGAAGAATGAAAACAAGTTGGAGAATCAGCGCGCCGGAAGGAGAACAAAGGTGGAAGTGAGTGGAGTGCCGGATTATTGTTCTGACATTTCAGGTTTATTAGATTGTGTGTACCGAAGAGAGAATGATGTCAGCAGATGTAATGAGAACTAAAGCCAGCGCAAATAAATGTAGCTGAGTCATCAGAACATGACCTCTTTCAGACAAATTTCAGTAGGATTAAAATAAAGTGCAGCGTGCTGACTATCAATGATTGACAAGATGATTGTCGTTATTTTAGAGTGAATAAACCTAAGAGTGAGAAAAGAAGCCGTCTATCAAAGAAAAGCGTGGCCACTGTAAACGACAGGAGATATGTGTAGCTCCACATGGTTCAGTAAATTTTCTCTACTTTTTTTATTTTTTATTTGTTCTCCAAAATTTCCAGTCTTCACAACGCTACTCATCTTCAGCCCCTGGTCCGAGTACCTCCACCTCTTCTTCTCCTCCACCTCCTCTTCTTTCTTCAGATGATACCCCTTGCCCTCCTCACATCATGGCCCAGGTCTGGGTTCGCAATGTGCGGGGAATGCAGGACAGCAAGAGCCTGGATGAAATTAGTCAAGCGTGTGGAGGTAGATGTGCATCTTCCCGTGGTCTGGCTTTTTCTTCGTGTCTTTTCTAAACTGAGAAATGTAGAAAATCTTTTTCTGTAAAGCACCAGAGTGAAGTAAAAAGAAGTGGAATTTGTGACATTGTTTAACTTTTCATCCACGTTGAACTGTGTTATTGACTATCGACAGTGTTTTGTAACCACAAGTTGTTGATATTGGTTGCAGGTGGTTCAGGGGCTCGAGGAGGGGGCAGAAGTGGCCAGTCAGAGGGCCGAAGGGCCACCATCTCCTCGGCTTTGGAACTAGAGGGTACAGTCAGTCATGATGGAGACCTGACTAACTTCATCACAAAAAACCTCGAGCAGAAGATCAAAATGAGCTCCAAGCCTAGTCTGGACTGCAGTGACTGTGAGTAAAGAGTCAGAGGAATAATTGACATTATTCAAACAGTTTTTCTCCCTTTTTTTTTGTAAATTATGAAAACATTTTGTATTTCTTTATTAGTTTTTTATTCTAAGTGCAAACAGAAGAAACATGCATACTGTATGTGTGGACTGTATACAGTTTGTGCTGGTGTAGAGGACATGTAGATAGAGCTCTTTCATGACTGCTTGTACTCCTGCTGTAGAATATGGCATTTCAACAGGTTATTGGTATTTGTATAGCTGGTGGGACTGAACTGCAGTGACAGTTGTCTTCTTTAAGATTCACAGCCTGCTCCTCCTTGCAGAGGCAAACACACCCAGTCAGTGACTAGTCATCATTAATGCATTGCTTAGACCATAATAAGTAAATTGGAATTGAGGTACTAATTTAAGCAAATTAATTGCCATGGTTGGTTATCCTATTATGAACTGGCTTACTTGAATCCCTTAATGGCCTGTGGGGTCATTCAGTGACAGTTGATCAAGTGCATACAATCTGATCGGTGCAACTCAGATTTGCTTGAGAAAAGAATTCCACGGTAAAGACAGATGTGGTGATATATGTGTGAGTGTGGACTCTAAGCTGTATGGTTTACAGCTCTGTGTGGGCAACATTCAGACCTAAAGAGACAAGTTTACTTATAATGATGATTGCTTGATTTCACTAAAATATTTAGCTGTTAGATCTCTGATTGTAGATTTTACCTCAGGCAAACAAAGGCAGGTGCAACAGATTTATGTAACAAGAATAACTGTCAGACAAATTCCATTTGATCTTTTTTTACAGGTTTTACTGGTTTGAGCCGTTGCTCATGTCGAGGTTGCTGGGTCAGAGCTCTGAATAGTTTTAGCTTTGGTGTCTTTTCCTTTCTTAGCTACTTTATAATGCCCATGTTCAGCTGGGTGTGGTTGATATAAGTGTCTGGTTAGGTTTGATCCCCACCCCCCCTTTACAGTTTACTTTAGCAAACTTTGTGTCTTCACTCACAGTGAAAAGCTTCCACGCTTCACAACATGGTAGCATATGGCTGTCAATGTGCGCATGACTGTTCGTGTGCATCGCTGTGCATGTGTTGCCCATGCATAAACCAGACCGGTTCATGCATGGGACATTCCCGAGTCTCACCAACTGGAACTCGTCAGAGCAGAGAAGACTAAAAAAAATCATCCTTTTCTGGTCCCTGGCCTATCGATCGATGCATCTCTAGTAAATGTATAATTTTTCCTCCGAGCACGCAATAGCTGCAGTTGACTGGTTTGTCGTTATCACACAATGTTAATGCGGTACAAGCTAAGCAATTCATGCAGTCGCTATTTTTTTAAGTTATTTATTTTACTTTCTGTCTCAATAGATTGAGTGAAAAATCATGTGACTGACTCAAGGAAAGATGTGTTTATTCAGTTAGGAAGTGCACCATATATACAGATCGTTACAGTTGAAGAGTAGTTAAGTGTTGAAACATCACTTGCTGCAGCAAATAATGAAATAAAGCAAAGCTAAAAACGTGACTAATGTCAGTGATGGTGCCAACATGAAGCAACAAGCCATTCTAACAGGTAGATACTCTACACTGTGTATGAATCAGGTTTATCCTGTCTTAGTGATTCTTACGTACTCAGGAAATGTTTCTGCATTAAGCTTTATGCTCATATCATTGAGAACAGTGTGGGAAATCTCTAAAAGTTACACTTTTGGTTAGTGAAACCCTCCACCAGTGCTTGTTTCCCTTCAGAGTCCTCTCTGCATAAGATTTTATAAGCGTAATAATTAAAAGGTGATTTTGTTCTTCCCCTCTCCTCATCTTCCCATTTTCCTGTGTGATTAAATTAGCCTAAGTCTGAGCTGTGGGGAGATGATGGAGACCCAACCCCAGGAGAAAAGGTTTTGTTTCTTTTTCCTCAAAATCCCACACGTGTGCCGCTGTCTCAGAAATTAAATCATCTATGTAGGTTCAGCAGGTCGACCTGGCAGAGCTTGTGCATTAGCAGCCATCCGTCTTGTCAGATTTTGCTGGAGTAAGACACAGAGCCCCTGCCCTTCACTCAGAAACCCCCCTGGATGAGAGTGTCAGCTAAACTGGCCTCTCAATTTAAACACAGGGCCACAGTCAATATGTCCTCTGTGGCAGCTCATTCTCTCTACCTGCTGATTCAATTAAGATTGATGACGCACAGACCTTGTTTAGACTGAAGGGATTTCTTAAAGGTCCTGCCACAGCCCGACAGAAACTTTTCAGAGGTTGAAACTGTTTTTGTTTTTAAATTCCAATTTATTGACTGGGGTTTGTTTAATCCAAGGTTTAATTACTCATGGCACTCTTGGCTAAGTGTGTAATTTGTTTCAATTTCTGAGAAACAGTCAAATAAAAATGTTTCATTTTATTCAGTGTTTCTTTTTTTTTTTTTTTTCCTTCCTCACTGTAGTTATAGTTTAATTTTGCACCCCACAGGTCCAACTAGAATTTGGTTCACTGCATTTCACTCAGAAGGCATATGCTTATCTCCTCCTCCAGTGTCCATAATTTTGCACTTTATAGATAATTCTGCTAATGGCTTATATAAAAAAGTATATTCTATATTAGCTATTCTATATTGTATATCTAATTTATGATGACTCTCACTAGCGGACTGTTCGGGTCCTATTTACCGAAGTCGAGGGTTGACACGGCGACCAGCGGATATACCACCCATTGATCCCACCGTCCTTTTGGACCTTCAGAGACACACCCAGGAAGTGGCACACAGTGTGGAGGTGATGATGCGGAGCCTCAATGGAACCATCCAAAATGTGAGTCTTAGTAGTTCTTTCTTCAAATCACCCTGTTTATGCTGTCGTCTGAGTCAGAAGTGTAACACGTACACGTCATTGAAGTCTGTGTATTACGTAGTAGTTTAAGGTGAGGATGGGTGTCACAGATGTCAGCTGAGAACAGCATTGCCTGGTGATGAGTCTCGATTTCTGCTTTGGATTCAGACGGTAGGGTCAGAATTTGGCATAAACAACATAAAAGCTTCCTGCCTTCCATCAACACCTCATATCACAAGTTCACTGTTGTCACCAGATATCAATCCAAAGAGCATCTTTCACATCATGGATGTGCAACCAACAAATCTGCAGCTGACTTTGTGATGCTTTCATGTTGACATCAATGTTCCCAGCACCTTGTTGAATCTATGCCATTAAGAGTTAATGCAGCTCTTAAGGCAAAAAGGGGTCTAACCCTGTAATAGCACTGCTGAGGGTGTATGTAGATATATTGCAGGGTCTTCATGTTTTATGTTACTATTTTATTTCTCCCCTTTTGTTTTTGTGCTATTCTTTAATCTCTCTCTTAACCATCTCTTTTATGCAGATGACAGCTCTGAGTGTGGGGTATATCCAGACCTACAGAGACTCAGTGGACAGCCTGGGAGAGTCTGTAGATATGAGTATAAAGGTGACATGTAATTTCTGTTCCTTTCACATAATGTGACAAGTAAAGATTGCTGTTTGCTGGGTCCACCAGAGCATGCATTATGAACCTTTACTACCTAATTAGCTAAATAATAGTGATAGCCCAGCTTATGTCATTTTGCAGGATTTTCCTTGGACACGAGTTTTGTTTATGGGTTTGGATTTTGGATTGTAGTCGCTACATGATAGGTCACTTTACAGAAATATGATTTAACATAAGGCATTCCTAACTTGTGAACCTGAAAAGAAACTGTTAATGAGGAAAAACCTTAAATTAGGACCACAGTGGGAAACCCCCTCACATTATTTTTTTAAAGTACAAATTATTCCTTTTCTGATAAATTCTGTCGTCCATGTTTTTGCCTCCACAGGGCATGTATACACTAATGGCTCGCTGCGAGGAGTTGGATCGTTCCATGCAGCCCATACACAACCTGGCTACGCAGATACGCGATATCAAACGCACCCTTGACACTCTGGAGGCAATTTGCAAGTAACACCATAAACAAACATCCCAGATGCAAAGGTCTAGCATCAGGCGCATGTGTGCAACCCACCCACCCATGTGCAGGTAGCACACACACACATACTGCAGCGAAGACACCCGTTGAGTCCGGGAACTGTTGCTGCTCGGCATGTTGGATTATTGGCACTCCTAGTTCCTCTGGACTGGCTTAGACGTTCCTCATGTTTGTGTTGTGAGATCTCAGATGAACTGTGCTTATTTCGCTCTTCAGGCTGAGCTTTTTCCTTTTCACAACATTTACGCTATCCAAGTTGTCATGAAACAAAATCTCACAAATTAACCAATTTTAGAGACACTTGTACCGTGGACACATGCACATGGACAGATCTTTAAAGAAGGTGGGATAATGGGCTCTTTTTTTGTGTTTTGTTTTTTCACTTCACTGTCTAAAAGGAGTGAGTTGGTCTCCGTCCAGCCTGCTTGGTTCAGATTGCACTAACCTCTGTTCCCCACATGGAGGTGATGTTTCGTTCTCCGTCTCTCTGCCACTGGAGAGGCAATAATAAACTGCTCAGAAGGCGGTGACTTTTGCACAGGAACAGAAAGTCTATTTTTTAATCTTATGCAACAAGGGTCAGATTCTTTCACTGCAAGAGAAATTACAGTTGTGTCATGTCTGTTTGTCCTTACGTGTTTTGTGTGTTTTCAGTTTCCTCAGCATGCGTGCTTGTTCAAAAACACTGAAACTTTGTGCCACTGGGAACCAGTACAGTCCGTACTCTGTCAGTGCAGTCCAAGATGATGTTGAGTACATAACTGGAAAAATATGTTGTGCAGCCTTCGCAGTGGCTTTAAATATTACGTGTAAGATTAACAGCTTCAGGTATTTAATTTCCTTTGACTTTTAGATGCCATTTATAAGGCTGGATACTGACGTTGATCTCCTGATTTTAATTCTTCATTATTCAGCTGCATCACATCTTGAGAACCTAAATTCTTACATCCTATAAAACTGTAAAACTAAGTAAAGTGCATCTGATGGGCTAAATTGTAAAACACAATCAAGGGGCAGCATAATTGTGCGTAACTTAAAAATAAAAGCATTGTAACTTTGAGCACACGCAGGACTGAATGTCTCATCTCATTCTCGTTAGCACTGTTTGTGCTGAGATGGCTAGCTTACATTAGCAACCCAAGAGACTGACTGGATTAAGTAAATTCATGACTTGCGTGCCTCCATAACTTGTAGCCAGAGATAACATCTCATCTTGTCATCAAACACAAACCAAGGGCTCAGATCAGTGTGCAGTCTTCTTTTTTTCAGTCTGTCCCCCTCATGATTATAGTCGTGACTCAATGTGGCTTTATAAAACAAGATTCATGTGCACATTGTGACAACTCTATTTCCAAGGTTTAAACACTTTACACTCTATGCAGCTCTGACTGAAACCACTTAGAAAAATTAACCACTGCAGCCACACAAAACTGAGAATAACGAGAAAAAAAAAAAGCGAAGATTGATTTCCAGTGAAATCTAAAGCTGTTGAAAGTCTTTTTATTTCCAGGCGAGTAACTACAAAAACACTGCTCAGTGTCATTAATTGTATCGTGTTTGGTTAGGTTCCTGTTCACCCAATTTAAAGAAATGATTTATGCATTAGAATTTGCTCCATTCAAAAACACATTTTAAATCCATTAAACTGCTCTTGAATGATTGTGAGGGCTTTGCCAGCTTTGGACTTAAATCAGCTGCTAAACGTGGTGAATGACTCAAGTTGGAGGTTTTGTAGCTTTCTGTTTTACTTTGGTGAAGATGGGTACTTTTGCATTTAATAAATGTGTTTGAAACATGGAAAATCAAATGCTAAAAATTAATTTTGATTCACAGTTCTGACTTTTGATTGCACCGAAGGGTTGGAGAGAAATTACTCAGACAGCAGATAAACTGTTGTGCAACTTTTTATAATGTCAGCACAGTGGACACAGTGTTACAACAAAAAAGAGCTACGGCCTGTGGATGTGAGCTAAGGTGGTTTACTTAAGCATTTATTAATTTACCCAATGATAAAGCCAGTGAGTGCAGCGTCGCCCTGCTGTTGTTCCCAGCCTTTCTTAATTTAATGAAATGTCTGCTGTAATTGCACTTGTAGGATTAATCTAGATCAGAGTATGTGTTGAAGATCTTCATTCTAAGAGCGAACCTTATTATAGATGTCATTTGGAATGAGGAGTCTTGTTTTGGTTGTCTTACACTGGACTCTGCATACATTTCTGTCAGTAGCGTTTCAAGATTGATCCAAACCAAATACTGAAGTCATTTTTAATCTAAAATGTTGTCTGAGCAATACTGTAAGCAAGGTAAGTATACATTTTAATCTTGAACATAATATTGAAGCTTAATTCAGCCATTAAATCACTTTCAAACATCTTTACGAAGTGTCATATGTGGATGTGGAGCTCAGAGCAGCGCATTAACTCTGGAAAAACGTGCCCCTCTGTCGCTCTGCACTTGTTATCATCAGTGCGGTAAAGATCAAACCAAAAAATACATTCAATTGGTTATGATGGCTGTTTGTGTAAAACTGCTCTTTGGTTTCTTAATTACGTCCCTTGAACCTCGTTGGAAAGGGTTTTAGCCAGGAAATTTTATTAAAATTTCAAGGTATATAGTAAAGTTAATATTCATCCAGGTTCCCTCAGTTATACTGACGTATACCAGTACATGTGTGTAAAGATGTAAATGCTGTTTTGTAGGAGAGTGTAAAGTAAAAAAAAATGTTACTGGAAGACTTGATAGATATTTGAGGCAAGAGAAACATCATAGAGCTGTGATGTAAGAGAGGAAATGTCATTTTCTTGTTTTGTTTTTTAAATTCTGTTTTACAATCAGAGGCACCTGTGTACATATGATCTCTTTCTGTAACTAAAATGATTTAGATACCTTTGTCTTGACTGTATATTTTATTGAAAAATAAATTTACAGAAGCTGCAAAAAACCCAAACATTTGGAGCTTTTTTTTAACAGAATACCACCTCCAGTATTCTGTTACAGTCCTGTGATTAAAAATGAATCTTTACTGCTGCCAGAGGAGTGTAAGTAGCAGTCAGGAGGAAAGACATCAGCAGTGAAGTAAAGTAAAGAAGCAATTGTTGCTGCCCATCAGTCTGCAAAGGGTTAAAAAGCTACTTGCGAACAATTTAAAGTCCATCATTCTACAGTGAGAAAGATTATTCACCTTCCCACGAATGGACGTCCCAGCAGATTCAACCAAAGTAACTGTGTGATATGTTCTGACTCAGACTCTACAGGCCTTAGTTAACATCTTAATTTTTCAAGTTCATGACCCCACAGTTAGAAAAAGACTAATCAGACTTCTGGAACAATGTCCTTTGGATAGACCAGATCGAAGTGGAGATGTTTGGCTATAATGCACAGCACCACATTTGGTGAAATCCAACCACAGCATACCCATACCTACTGCCAAGCACGGTGGTGGAGGGATGGTGATTTGGGCTTGTTTTGCAGCCATGGAATCCAAGACCAAAGTATTCTAGAGTCAAATGTCAGAGTTGGGTCGTGCACGGACAATGATGTGAAGCACAGCAACAAACCTGTGAAAGAAATACTGGAAAAAAAAAGAGAAAAACCCATCCATTGATGAGAGCGTCGCCGATTTTGAAATGCTTTGGCAGGACCTTGAGAGAGCTGTGCATAAAACCAAACAATTGGTGAACTGAAGAGAGGTTGTATTGAAGAGTGGGACAAAATTCCTCTGCAACAATGTGAGAGTCACACAAAAAATGATTTCTTTAGATTATCTAAAGATGGTTGTACAAGCTCTTGGATCATCAAGTGTACTTCAGTTTCACAGGACAGCACAGTCTTATACACAAGACTATATATATATGAATTTGCAGCTTGTCTGGAGTACTGCGTTTACTGCTTTCTTTGTAAGCCATGAAAATGTGGTGTTGAGCCCAGATTTGCCATTTCCCTGAAAGTGAAATGGCAAACCAGAATTGTGCCTTCACTCATTTTATTGTTTACAACTGAGCTTTTCCTACAGTGACGGTTTCCCAGTGTGGAGCGGTGTAGTTCCTGCAGAACTCAGGCAGAGGAGGCCAGAGCACTCAGAAAATATGTGCTGCATCTCAGCAGTATTAACATTTATGATATGTAAAGCTTAAGTGAGTTTTGTGTGTGTGTGTGTGTGTTAATATGGTAAATATGTAGCCCAAGGATGACACACATTCATTGTGTAGGAAATTTGCATTTAAATTCTTCATGCCAAGCTTTAAATAAACTCCCTGTTAAAAGCAGATTCAAAGTTGAGCTTCCCAAAATAAGAGAACGTGACATTTCACTTACCTGGACCATGATTCAGGGATGTGAATAGGTTTGGTTTTATTACCCAGGCACCGTTACCATGGATCATCTACACTTGTAACTAACAGCAGCCTTCGTTACATGCATATGAAATCAGTCACTGACATTTGTGTGTGCTTGTGTGGTTTCTTCTGTTCTTTTATTTCATGATAAAATAAAACATTTATTTTTGAACCAGCCCTTTAACATGACTCATTTCTTGAAATACAAGGGGAGCCAGAGTATTTTGGGCCTTCTCTGGCCATACACACATGCACGGACAAACCTCAAAGCAGTTTTACAAACGTTACCAGTGCGTGGCGAGGTTGGATGACTTTCTGGCTTATTAGTCATTTCTCTTTAAATCCAACCAGTCAGTGTAACCTGAATCTGTTGGCACAACCAGTGGTAGGTCTTCACCCTCAGCTCTGGTCATAGTTTGTCCTTTTCTTAATGATGCACCATTCAGATCACACACTTGGTTAATCGTCTGCACCTGGCAGGGTTTGGATGTTTTGCTCAAGGGCACTTCAGAAGGGCTCACACGTGTGGTTTTGATGCAGTCCTCCAAGAGGAAGGCTGTTCAGTTCAAAATTTAAGGTTCCAGGCTTAGGCTTCCAACCACCAGCAACAGCAAAACGGTGATGCTTGGGGGACTCGGGGGATTGGTACCCTTACCTGTCGATGCTTCCAGTGAAGGTGCTGGAATTCCAGTACCAGCTGTGCTACTCCCACTAAATTCTGTCACAGAGGCACGTTTTGTTGCAGCAGTTGTTGTAGTCTCTGTTACACCTCCAGCATTTGCTTCCAGTGTTCCTCCAAGAGACACTCCATCTTTGGGAGACTGCAGGTCTAAGACATCCTGGTCTTCTGTCTTATACCACTGGCACTGGAAGTCTTTCTTCCAGGTTTCAGCTGGATCCGGTTCAGCTGTCTTAGTGTCTGTGTCCGGCAGATCCGTGGCTTTCGCTGCCTCCACCTGAGACTGATGGCAGAAAATTATGTTATCAGTAACAAACACTACTATATTTACTCTCACAGGAAATATTGCAGTTTTTTGGAGTATTAGTCTAAAGTTTTCTGCACTTTAAGAACTACTCAACAAACCTTGACACCTTCTCCACACTTTTCTCTTCCCAATGATGGAAAGAGAAAAGTGTGGAGAAGGAGAGAAACTGATCGGACAGCGCATCATAGTGCAAATAGACAATGACCCATAGCGTCCTGCAAAATCAACCCAAGAGTTTCTAAAGGCAAAGAAATGGGACATTCTTTAAGCAACAGGTCAGTCAACTGATCTCAAGCCAACAGAGCGTGATTTTCAGCGACGGAGGAATAAACTGAATACAGACAGTCTAAAACAAGCAGCAGTGGAAGATGACTGCAGTAAAAAGATAACAGCATCTCAAGGGAGGAATCCCAGCGCTGGGTAATGTACATGGATTTTAGTATTCAGACTCCAACTGATTTTCATCCAAGTGTTAAAAACAATCATTAATATAATATTTAAAATTACATTAGTCTAACCTTTTGATTTAGATCCTCTGAAAATGGGGGCTATACATAAAAACAGCTGTGCTTCATATTAATGAAGTTAATGCAAAATTTTTCGAAAACCCTTGAACTAAAGCTGAAAGTCTACACTTCAATCACATGTTGATTGTTTGATTTAAAATCCAATGTTATGGTGAGCAGAGGAAAAACTACAAAAAAGCATCATTGCCATTAGGTGTATGCACCTAACCGTGTGTACTGAGTGTTGTGAAATCCTGATCTAGTCATTTACAGAAATATAACACGGTGTTCCTGCTGTGGAGGATCAGACTCCACTGCATCCACCTCCTTTGCATCTTAGCTGCCGTCTTCTTGTCTGTTGAACACAGAATATCCTCAAGCGGTCAAACTCCCTGCTGTTTTTGTTCCCTCTGAGATTAGTTTATATTCCCCCTGATAAAGCATACCTGGTTTACTTTAAATTTTTCTTCTTCAAAATTAGCTTTTATGTTTCCAACTTTTCAAACATGCAGCAGGTTAGGAGCGTGCATCACTGCGTCCCTGTAAACTACAGTAAGCAGACTTTGTGAATCAGTTGTAGAAATCTAGGTTTTATTATATAGCCTCTGGTACCACAATGTGTTTGTCAGCCTTCTCCACAAACATGATTTCACTGCGACTACTACATAGTTCATTCCTGACATGCAGGAAGCTGAAGTTTAAATGGCTTTAAATAGTATTTTCTCACCTTTTCAGCCACTGTGGATGGAGGTGGGAGATGGAGATAGGCAGAGCTTTCTGGATTTTGACGGACACATCTACCTCTTCCTTGACAAAGGGAGGCTGAGCAGAGTCGAGCTGCTGTGGTAACGTTGATGGAGTAGGGTCCCAGGACCTTACGGACAAACTCAGCCAGTTCCTGGCACTCTCTCTGGAAAAAGAGAGGCAGTTTGATGTAAACAGGAAAATGGACGAAACTCTCTTAAAGTTTCCTTTATGAAGTTAAGCGTTGTAGCAGACCACAAAAGTTGTAATGCAAACATAAAAATATATGGGAGGCGAGGAGACCAGTTGCCGGAGAGGAATGTTGTCTTATTCGTGTCTGATTTAGGGTTGTAGCTCCAATCACTAATGCACCCCCATACTTTGATATACCTTTATTAGTCCCACATTAGTCTTCCAGCCAACTCAGGTGGCCTTGCATAGAATGGGAAGAACAGTCTAAACACAGTCCATTATCAGGGTGTTGTTGTTCAGCTCCAGCCTTGAGACCGCAGCTGGCGCCAAAGGGGTATCCGTATGAAGTGATGGTGGTTTTTACGTTAGTGCGAACAGCTCATGAATTTCAAAGCTGTTCTAACAGTCCGACACTGGTCTCTCAATCTCCCGTTGGAGAGCCGCGAGCTTCTCCATGATGTTATCAAACTTACACTCCGTGATGTTGTCATTCTTGTGCTCAAAGAGCCGATTCTGAGAACTCACGACTGCAGTGAGCTTCTCCAAGATGTAATCCAGTTTGCACTCAGAGGTGTTATTCCGAGCGAGCCCCTCCAAGATGTAATCCAGTTTGCACTCAGAGGTCTTATTCTGAGTATTCACGGCAGCCGTAAGCTTCTCCAAGATCTTATCTGTGCTGACTCAATAAGCCCATTTTGAGAAACTCACGCCTCGTCCCATCGTTTCAGTCCCAGCGGGCAGCCTTGTGGGGGTTTGAACAGCCGGTTCCGCTCTCTTAATTCTTCGATAAGTCAGGGCCAAGCCAGCTCCGATCAGCAAGAACCTTGTTATCATGGTTCCGAATAGGTAGATATCTTCAGCACTCAGGCTCACCCAAGCCCAAACTTCTCATTGAGAAAGGGGTGTCAATTGCATTCAGGGACCAGTTGATCAAATCCATAATTCTCTTGTAGGTTTTAGAGAACAGACTGTGAGAGAGTGTTCCAGGGAAAAGTAATACAAAAAACACGAGACTAGACAAGGACACAAGAGGCTAAGCAGGGAAGCTAAGGGAGGGGAGGAGAGGAGAAAAGTGCGACCGCCTTCGTCAAGAGCAAGAGCAGAATTTTGATACCATCAGGGATGCAGGCTTTTGAACTGAGTGCTGATCACAAGTTGAATTGTTCTGCTTATTTTCATTCCCGAGGACAGAAGCCATTTTTTCTACACAGATTTTCGATTCCTCTGACCACAGAAGAGTTTTTCACTTTCCCTCAGTCCATTTTAAATGAGCTTTGGCCCGGAGAGGATATGTGGATTGTGCTCACATATCTCTTTAACCTGGATTTGTAGATGGCCGGGTGAGCTGTGTTCACGGACGATGATTTCTGGAAGTGTTCTTGAGCCCATGCGCTGATTTCCATGACAGAATCGAGCCTGTTTGTAATTCAGGGTTGTGTGAGGGCCCAAATATTATGACCATCCAGTACTGATGTTTGGTCTTGTCCCTTCCACCCACACATTTCTCAAAGTTTTTGGACTCTTTTTGATGATATTATGTACTGTAGATGATTCGATACTAAAAGTCTTCACAGTTTTATGCTGTGGAATGTTTTCCACCTCTCTAAGACCTAAGATGCTCTTTTTATACCCAATCACGTTACTGACCTGTGGCCAGTTTACCTAATTAACCTAATGTTTCCCTTTTCTAGACGTTTGCTGCCCTCACCCCTGCCATCACATTTAAACTGAGCCAATGTTTTTTTTTAAATTTCCACAGTTTGACATATTTTTATGTTCTACTGAAGTAAAATATGGGTTTATGAAATTTGCAAATCACTGTTTTCTGTTTATTTATATTTCACACAGTGTCCCACATTTTTCAGAAGTAATGAGGGTGCAGAGCATGCTGTGGTCTTTATGCACAGTGTGTACCTCTGTTTTAGTCTCACTTCTCTCCCACACGACAACTCCTGCTGTTCCCATGGCAGCACTTTCTCCTACGCTGCTGACCAGATCAGCCTGTAACAAAAAGACGAAGAAAATGTGCAATAAATTAAGCCATGAAAGGTCAATACAATGGCTTTGTAATATTCAGTGTATATTACAGTGGAACTATCTGTTTATTAAGCCATGAATCATAATCCCATAAGGAAGCTGTGAAGCAACAGAAAAACACATTTTCTGAGATTACATTTTAAACTGGAATATGTCACTGGAATTAACTTCTGCACTTCATCTGTTTATGTTTTGCTTGACTATTTAAGTAAAATATGTTTGCTGTGCACTACAAGTGTATATCATTGTATCTTATGTCTTACCTGTGATAAAAAAGTGTTAGTTGAGGCATAAACACTCTTAACAAGAGGAAATACTGGAAGGTCAAACTCTGCCCCGCTTGCAGAAGATATTCGTAGTGCTTCCTTTATTTGACTGGATAAAAAAAGTCTGGCTCCAGGTGTCCCACTCTATAAAAAAGCAAACATAATGCACACACTTTTAACAGAAATAAACGGTGTCATCTTGTGGTGATCAAAGCTCCTTTTCCAGGTTTCTTCTTGACATGGACATGTGTTTACTGTGCAGCGTTTTAGAATTGAAATTGGTTGGTCTTTGTCAAATGCAAAAACACTCAGGTTTTTTTGGCTCTTCTCGGTACTGTATCTCTGAGCTCACAGAGATGTTGGCATGCATTAACTCTGACAGGTAAAAGGTTTCAAACCAGACGTGACCTTCTTCTTTTTTTGGTTTTACACTAGGAGCTGCCTTTCTACAGTCGGGTAGATTTTGACAGCCCAAGAAGTGAAACTGAGCTGGAGAACAGTTTTTGGGACTTGTTCTCTTCTCCCTAGTTTTCCCTCTGCTTGTCTGACAGACAAGCTGAAGTACACATGACAGTGATTAGGTTTTCAGTGCTCCCTAAACACAATGTTTTCTATTATCATAGTTTTATCATACAAATAAAGGTGGGTCATAATAGCAATACATAATAGCAATTACAAGCAAATAAAACTGTTCACTTAAAACATACACGTGGAAAAGTTACTGACCTGCAGCTTCTCCAGGGTGAGGAGAGGGTAAAGGGCAGAGCTTCGTTTCCATAGCCATGAAAGCTCATCATTAAGAGCCATCTCTGCAGGGGGGCACTGGCCGGTGTAATTGGCTAACATGGTTTGAGTTGGGTCGCTATTGTAGCAGCTAGGGTAAGGGGAAAAGCCCCATAATGCTTTGGGTCTTAACCTTTTGACCTCCCGTAGAGTCTCCATCATTACTGACTGGGCTGCTGCCTCGAAGTCCACCTGTGAAAACATGAGCAGATCTTTATGTCTTTTAAGGGGAAATTTCTGTTTTGTGGTCTAAAAAGACTTTGGGCACGTCATCATCCCGACACATTTTATTTGATGATAAACAACAAAATACAACACAAGATGACAGAAATGTACAAGCAGGTCTTATCAGCTCAATGAACAGGACTTCTTGGCAGTATCAGCAGTATTTTTTTGACACTTTGTTACTAGTAGTCTTTTACAAAAGCACATAATTTATTTCCTTTTTCTTAGTTGTATCTATGAAAAATGCCAAATATAACACAGTTTGAGAGACATGAAGTTGTACTTTTGCACCAGCAAGGTGATTCCTAAACTGTTATTGGAATAAAACTTGGTATATGTTAGCCTTGTGTGCAGTGTGTCCTTAACACATTTGAGGATTTGGGGTTTGGTTTTTTTTAGCCACACAGTATCATCTAGACAGCATCTAATTGGCACCAGGTTTATTTTTGAGTGTGATAATGATTCCAAACACACTGCCAATACAGTAAAAGCTTGGATGGATAGAAAAGTACACAATGGAACACTACAGTTGATAGACTAGCCTCCCCAGAAGAAGCCAACCCATATGGAAAAGAAATAGCAAAAGCATATATGATTTACTCATGAAAGTGGCCACTTTCTCATTACTTTCATATATTTTTTTAGTAAGTATACAAAACATACAAGTTTCATTATATAATTTTTCAAGGGATCTTATATGTGTTTTCACTCTTGTATGCTTTTCATACAAGTTTCATACAAGACAGATAAAAACTTTATAAGATTTATATATATCTTTTCCATATGGGAATGCACTGATAAACACAACTCATCTGCGACACATTTCTTTGCAATAGGGGATTCGACACAGCTGGTTGCTTATATTCCTGTGTAAAAGCTTGGTCACTGAGTGCCTCTGTCATTTTGCAATTTAAATTACTTTCCTGCAGCAACTATGAATTTCTGAATTTCTGTTTCAAATCTATGAGGTTCTGTCTGGACTGAATGCAAGTAGTTAATGTAAATTTCTGTTTAATATGAATTTCTTTGTATGTACATTGTAGTTTTGGTTGTGCTGCAGTTACCAGCCACTGTTTACCCAGTAGAACTATAATGTTACAGGAAGAGACCTACAACAGATCAAAATCAATATATATATATATATATATTTAAATACATTACCTTAAAATAATTTATTAAGAGTTTACTACAAATAGTTGATACTATAATTTGATTGACATTTTATTAGCAATATTCTCTGCCTTTACTAAAATGCCTTTTACCATGCTGGCCTTGATAGTACACCAAATACATCTGAAATCTCTTTAGCAGTTTTATTACATAAATACAACTGCTTAGAGTTGCTAAGTGTGAATATGTGGTTAAAATATCTTATTTACACCTATTTATGTTCACACAAATTGTCTAAATTAATGCAAGTTGTGTATTTTCTAAGGCCAGGCTGAGGTTTAAATGATAATCTCTCTGCTACAAAATGATGCCAAGGATCACTTTGTCCAAGTGAGTCATCACATAAAATACACTCACGAGATAAGTACCAAATTTTCAGTCTGACTTTCTTCTACATTTTCCTTCCTCACATTTCCTCATCGTCTTTCTCTTTATAGTTTATTACACTGTTACTTTAAAATCTTGCCTGCTTAATGATGCAACTTTGGTGTGATAACCAAAAGCAAAATAGACCATAGTGGGGCTTTTAGTAGCAGTATTTCTTTTGAATTTTTCATCAAACATTTTTTCTTAAAACAAAGTTGGCTTCTTCCCAGTTTGCCCTGAACTTTAAAATGAACTCATCTTAGCATTTTTACCTTTTCACCATCTTTTCTTCGTGCCATAGTGGCTCTTTATTTCTACCACCTTGGACTTTCCTTACCTTTGACCACTTCTCCACTTCTGCAGGGGTCCAGTTAGGAAAAAAACCCTTGAGCAGTTTCTTTGATGCCTCCACATATAACGCTTGCTTCTCTCGACTCCGCGACCACTGAGGGACCCACTCACCCCAACGCAGTACCCCCAGACCAAGGTACCTTGGGGCAGGTAAAGCTTCCTCTAAGTCCTGCTTCATCTTCTGGAGGTGAGTTTCCAGCCGTGTGTGCTGTGGTAGTCCCCCATTTATTGGCGTGTCTATATCTACAAAGTAAGGGTAGTTCCCCAATGTATCTTCATAAAAGACAGCTACACGGCTGTCCCGTTCCATCCCGAAAGAGCCGGGATCTGGCCGACCAGAGCAGGAAGAATCAGGGATACCCCAGAAGATAATAAAAGGCTGTCCAGACAGGAGAGGGGGGAAGGCTGGCCGCGGTGGAGCAGCTGTACAGATGCCAGCAAAGGCAGCAATCATGAGGAAAAAGAGAGCTGATAAAGAAGCAGAGTGAGTTCTGAGATGGTAAAGTTTCAGTTTTGGTTTTGGCTGTGGGTCTTGATGAGACCGAGGCTCAGTCCACGCCATTGAAGCAGTTCCCTCTCAGGTTCTCGTCTCCTTGAGCCCCTCACAGCAAATCAAGTTCCTGGAAAACACAAAGCAGGAGTTAAACTTTATTCTATAAAGAGATGCAGTTGCTAAACAATGTCACCATCAAGTTGTATGCAGCAAGTGATGAACAAGTTATTTGTTGTCAGTTAGTTGTTGAAGGTCATTTGAGCTCATTAGAGCAACTTGAAACATTAAGAATGGTCACTGGGGAATAACCTGTCCCAGATATCTGTGGATCTTAAACATGTATGTAAACATTCGAATTGGCTTTCCACTTGTTTGATGATGCCCTCATGGTGCACTTTACACATCTGCTTGAGCTCAAGAATACTCACCACATGTTGGTGAGAGACACTAAACATAACTTCTATTTTACAAGGAAAGTCCAGAAGGAAAGAAACCCACCACCCATGACCAGATGTGCTCATTGACACTGCATCTTCTCAGGACTGTAACTGGCTTGATGGCCATCTTTTTTTGCAGTTGTGTTCATTTTGTTGCAACAGTTAGGATGGGAAACTTTGATCTTATTTGTTAATACATAAGCTTTGCTGATTGCATTTAATAACCAGTACTGATTATTATCAGTCAGAAATGCTGAAAAGGCTTTTTAAGGTCTAAATGGTAAAATTTAGATTTCATGTATCAGTCACATTGTACAAAACCCGCTCTTCTTCTTTTACACTGACAAAATGCCCAATGACTAACAGCACAGTAAAATACATTGTTTCATAGATACATTTTCTGGGTTGCAGGGTTTCAAGCAGTCCAAGCAGAGATGTCTAGATGTCCCTCTCCTTTGCCACCTACTCCATTTTGACTGGAACGACAACGAGGAGTTTGCATAATCATGTCTCCCGGCTCTGCCTTGGGGATTCCTGCCAGTAGGATTCCCAAAAACACACACACTAAGGAGGTGCTCAGGAAGCATCTTAATCAGATGTCTGGACCACCTCAGCTGCCTACTATTGGTTTGAGTCCCCGTGAATGACTGAGCTTCTCACCCTACCTCCAAGGGAGACCCAGGAAGAACCTCGTTTTCACCGGTTGTGTCTGTATTATATTGGTCACTACCCAGAGCTGTCGTTCATTGGTGTGGAAAGGAACGTATAGGTCAACCAGTAAATGGATAACTTCGCTTCACATTCAGTTCCTTCCAGTACAGCACTGCTGCAGACGTTGCACCAATCTGTTATCAGTCTCCCACAACCTTCTTTACTCCCATGTGAACAACACCCCAAGGTACTACTCTTCCACTCGGGCCAGCAACTCAATCAACCCAGAGGGGGGACTCCACCTTTTTCTGGCTGAGATCCATGGCCTCTGACTTGGAAGTGCTAATTCTCATCTCAGCTGCAAACCACCCCAGTGCAAGCTGGAGGTCACGGCTTGCTGGAGCCCTCAAAAACCATTGCAACAAGCAGGCACAAGATCCTGAGACCAACAGGTCACATCTGTAACCCACTGTTGCTCTCAGAAAGAGACCTCAATCAAACCCATAGCCTCTTTTGATATTTCTACTGCAAGCTTAATACAGCTCTTTTTGATTGATCTGATTAACCCCCTGAAATCCTGAAGGTGCACAACACACAAACACACATGGCACCAGTGGTTTACGCTGAGTAGTTGAGAATCTTGTTAGGTTACAAGAGTGTTTGGTTCTGAGAGAGTAGATAAGAAGTTTCAAATATTTATTTCACCCTTAAATTCATTGATGCTATAAACACTTTTAAATAGTTTTGCTATCTTTAACATGGAGTAAAATACTTTTTTTTTTTCATTTTTAACACTCTTTTCCTTAAAGTAACTTTATGAGTCACATTTTAATTTCTATTCAGTGTGACCACTGTGTGACTCACTCGGCTAATTTGGATCATAATGAAGTGCTAATATATGCACCAAATTATCCCGTCAGTTCAGATAGCTAGAGAAAACTGAGGGGGAAAATAGGAGAAAATTCAAGTCTAGTTAGTGTAGGACCACATTTAAGCATATGTTTGCCTCTCAGCCTTTAAAGATTTTTTTTTTTTGTTGTGGGACGCTTTGTTTTAGATTAACACAATTCAAAGCGGCACAAGAGGTACTGCTTTTGCTTCCTGCCAGTGAATGTGCATGAAGTTTTGGATTGTTTGAGTAATTACTATAAGAATATAGTGATTAAAAGTCTAAACTGGGGTGAGTGAGTGGCTTGCTCAGGAATAATGAACTATGAATGCCCGGGTATCCTTTTACATTTCTGTAGAAAAGGAGGGGAGAGCAAGATCTCTTGCAGCTTCTTGTTAAAACAAAAACAAAACACACACACACAAACTAGAAAATAGAGAACTGTCCATGGAAACAATTGTCCAATTGGGAGGGAGAGACACTGTTGTTGTACTCTGAAGGAGTGTTGTTCAGCAGGCAGCGCAAGATATGAGCTAATAAGAACTGAAAACAGCACTTGTGTTGCTTTTTTGTGTAGGCAGAAAAACTGATAATGGAGGGAGACTCTGCATTGCTAAAAGTGGCAGAGGAATACTTCTGCTGTGACACCATAGCATCATTATCTGTGTGAACTGACACAGATATGCACCAAGATCTGCTCACGATATAAATACAAAATATAAATTTTTAATGGGGGTAAAGATGCCAGGCAAACTGTCTATTAAATTGGTAGCATGCAGAGATATGTGACTTTAGACAATATCACTGCATCTGTGCCCTAGCATAAGGAGTGGATATATTACACGTTGTTTTTGGTTGTTTTTTTTTGACATTTTAAATCATCAAATTTTTGCCTCCAAACCCTCGTCTTGGACCAGGACCGACATGCCAGCGGTGGATTTGTCTGTGAATCTATGTCCACTCAGTAGGTAGAGACTTCACACAAGGTAGCCATACCCTAAAGCGTACCCTGCTTTATGGTCAATTTTACTATAAATTGGAGTATAATTTACTAAATTAAAATGATGCTGTGTTCAACAAGATTTGAGGCTGTTACAGTATTAAATAAATTAAGAAGTGGAGCCATTTTTTCCTCATAGATTTCTTGGAGCCAGGGGTTTCTTACACATTAGCACACTCATCACACCAAGAAGCAGTGTTCATCTTTTATATACAGTGCATATATACAGAGCATTGGGCATGGATACTGGGAACTTGAGATTTCCAATACTGGAACTGTTTGTCTGTGGAAACCCATGCTATAAAGTTTTTGTATGATGTTAATGCCAAAGGACATGAGCGATGCAGTTATTGAGTCAGCAGAGCACTCGTGACTTTTATGCATTATGCACCTCAGCACTCAGTGACCCCCACACTTTACATGGACCCTCACTTTGTGGGTGACTTACTGTAATTCCTAAATGCCTCTAATTTGCAATAATACCACTTACAGTTGATTATGGAATATCTAGTAGCACTTAGGAACAAACCATTACTACACAAATGTTCGTAAAGACAGACTGCATGGCTAGATGATTTTTATAAACCTGTTGCCATGAGACTGAAAGCACATGAATTCAAGAATTAGGACATGTGGCCCAATACCTTTTGTCCATTTAGTGCATGTCTCTGCAGAATTGTTTTCTTTTTATGCATTTATGCTGATCCTACTGAGATACGGCACCTCTTCTGCCAGAGGTTGTGGTCAAGGTAGGGAGAAAACCATTTATCCAGTGGAGCTCTTGGAATAAAAGAAAAATATTGTTTGGTCTTTAGGAGCAGTGAATTGTACTGGTACACAGTAACATGTTCTGGCAGCTGTACAGTTTAAAAACTGCAAAGCAACCTGACAGACTGTGTGCACATAAATAATAACGAATAGGGCTAATCTTTCTAATCTTAAAAGTACGACGGCTCTTAAACAAACATAAAAGCCTTCAGGAGCCCATTAGTATGTATAACAAAGGTAAGCGTGTCATCTAGCTGGATGTTAGGCCTTTTGTAAGAGGTAATCCTCTCGAAACGAGTGCCATCCTTTTACAGTTTAAATCTAAATTAACAAGAGAAATCTGCAATAACTTAAAGGAAGTTTGTCAGTTTTACTTCACTTTATCAAATTGTGTCCAATTCCTCTGTGTTAACAAGGGCTTGTTGCATTCTTGTGCTTTCCAGACGTTATCTTTTTTTTTTTTTTTGTTCACCAGGTGCTTGTCACATTTTGGTGAAAAATGTTCTAACAATTGCTTGTTAGCAGTGGCAACTCTTCTCGGGAGCACAGATAGCTGCATACTCTCTAACAAGCCATTAAAAAGGGAAATGTCCCACTATTTGAGTGCCTGCTGGGGACTAAGTAGAATTTTAAATGCCACCAGCTTCCCGCAACATTTAATATGCTGCTTGCAAATAAATGCATAAGGATGTCACAGCATCCACTGCCCTCAATACTTCTATACATCTGGTGGTTTTAATTGTCGATACATTTGATCGACTTAGCCAATAAGAAACGTGAAATTAACATAACAAAACTGGAGCGTGAGGTATGGCTGTCCGTCAGGTAATGTCTGCACACACCCCCGTTTGAACAAATAACACAAAGTACAGTGTTTGCACAGCTATGATAGAAAGCTACACTATATGCATTTGTGAAAAACATAGAAAACACTAATGTATTTTTAAACAGCAACTTAACATCTTATCCCATCTCAGATGAGCCAGTTTCGAGAACATTTCCTGCTTAACTATCTCAGATTTGCATAAAAATGTAATGTTGATAAATGTTAACATTTATAAAGATTGCTGTGGAATTTTAGATTCACATCAAATTATTTTAAAGATTCAAGCCTTCCTCTGCGCATTGAAATCGGAGAGTGAATGTGAATATCTCAAAAAAGTGTTAAAGCCTGAACATTTCAGCTATCTTTCTTATCATCAAAATGAATCAATGCCTTCCTGATTAAAAATAAAAAATAAAAAAAATCCAGCACTCAAAGTCACATACAATACTTGAGCATACATAATTAAAGTGGCATTTGTGACAAACTTGTAATGATATATAAAGAAATTACACAATACTGTAAAATAAAGCTTATAGAATACTTTCGTTGTGACAAAAAAGAAGAAAATGCCATTTTCATTCAACTTTCAAGATGGTCATTCCATCGTGAACCATCGAATTTTTTTAATGTTTTTTGTTAAACCATCTTTGATTTCCCTTTTTATGATCCAAGGTTTGGACAGTTTCACAGAAATCGTTACGGCCGAGCAGAAGGCTTGGTTAACTTCAGACAGAATGAATCATTTATATGAATTCATCATATTCCTGCTTTAGTACAAGGTATTCAAGTCATTTCATTGATTTAATGTAAACTAAACTGCGTGGCCAAAAAATAAAAAAAATAGAAATCACCACTTGGATTTGAGATGAATAAGTTGGCTGGCTACAGATCATTTAACCCTAAGTGATGCGGTAAACAAGAATCATGTTGGAAAACATACCAAGGGATTGGACCTTAACAGCTGTGTTGCCTTAAGAAAACCACTTATCAGTCAGTGTGGTAGGACTTGACTTAAGCGGTCAAAGAAGTGCAGGAGACTGATGCTGTCCAGTGTAGCAAGTGATTTATTCACCATTTTGTGACCCAAACAATATTTACAAAGAAACAAATAAGAAACTCAACTCTATAATTAACTCAGTTCAAATAAACATAACTGAACTTAAATCAAGGGAAATTAAGGTCAAACTGCACACAGCTACACTGACCTGGACCTCTCTCCTCAAACACCTGAGTTCTGCTTAAATAGTCCACTTAACCAAACGATTTCTCCTCTGGACTATTCCATTCAGTAGGTAAGATGAACATAACGATATTCAAACCTCCACTACTACTCTTTACTAGCAACATAAACTTTATGGTGTAATCAATACATATTACAACAATAAGTCTATTTCTCCATAAACACTCTAAAATCAACTTTATGAAATTACAAGAATTCTTCCCCTTCTGCACTTGGTCTCTTCCTGTGACCTCAGATTAACCCAGAAGCTGTAAAGCAGGAAGTAAAACTACATTTCCTCCTTTTGTTTCTGGAAGACAGGTAGGTAAGTTTAAACAATACAAATTAACAGTTGAAGTAAATAACAACTTAACAAACTCGTAGAAATTGATTTAAACCAAAGATGTTATATTATATAATCTGTAAAAGTGCAAAACATAAACATGTTTGCCTATTGCAGATTACATGTGAAATATGGTTAAATCAAAACAAGAATGTTAACTAAGAATATGGACAAATGGTGTTCTCACCCACTTTGTCACAGTCAGCCGGATTTGATAGGGTGCAACGGGAAAAGGTGATGTGGTCTGAGGAGTCCAGATTTTTCCTGTTCCAGTCTAGCTTCAGCAACAATATATGCTCAAAAAGTAAGTTGGCTGACTCTGAATACCGATTCTACAGGTGTGTCCATCAGTGGATTTTTGCTCTCCTGATGGCTTCTGCATGATCCAAGATGACAATAGCTGAATTCATTAGTCTCAAATTGCAAAAGAGCGCTTTAGGAGCATGAATCATCATGGTCTGGCCACCCAGAATCCAGATCTTAATCCCATTAAAAGTCTTTGGGATGTACTAGAGAAGACTTTACTCTGTGCTTTTGATGAATCTTAGCTTCTAACTGCAGACACCTATAGTAAAATTTGCTAGAACCTCATATATTCCAAATATTTTCATAACAATTTGTGGGGTGCACTCTAAAATACAACCAAAGGTCTTTTAAAAGATGTGTCAGTGGTAAAAAGTGAAAGCATTTGCATTAAGTGATGTAATGTATATTTTACAGAATGAACTCCCAATCACATGTTATTGTTTCAAGGTATTTTAGTATTACAACGCTGGTCTCTAATTTATTTATTTATTTTTACCATAACCATAATCCAATAATACTCTATATAATCCTGTCTGTCTGCTAGTAGTGAGTGGTAAATGTGTTATCCAGCTAATCTGTCGTCAATAAGCCTTTGTTTATGTTAACTCTTCTGCTGTCTGGGATCCTGAACCCTCCACCTCTACAAGCAAGTAAAGGGCACTGCAGCTGTAAGGGTTACATGTACTGTTTGCCCCCAATGTGTCAGCTTTATATTACACAAAAGATTTGCACAGGAAAAAAAAAAGAAAATTAATGCTTTGTGTGTATGGGAGGTTGATTTCCTTTTAGTTGATAGTTATAGTTTACTTACACTGCTGTTTATTCATAAAAAGTTTCCTTTCTTTACTGGGTCTTTCAGCCACAATGGAGTTAATGAATTTATTATAAATCCATCATTTTCAGTGATTTTCTGATGTGTTTCTTGAGATTTTTTGATCTCACACTTCATTTGTCTGCTCGTGTCCCATGAAAGCTATCATGCTGTGCCAATCACACAAGGAAATCTGTTATTTTTACCTGCTGAGACTCAGATTTGATCTTGTCATCATCAAATAGGTAAAAAAAAATACAATTAAAAAAATGCACTTAATGAATAAACAATCCATTAGAGCAAGACATAACAGCATAAAATATTAAATTTAGATTTCATTAGAAAGCCTGGCAACTGTAACTTGTTATCTATCTTTGGTACTGACTACTTCAAGTTGGCTACAGTTCAGTACAACAGACTGTCTGCATATTAGAAACTTGCTGTCCTTTTTACCTTTAATTTGGGGCTGCACTGTCCAGTCTGTCCTGGTGTGCTTTTGCTCAATGAAGACAAATACTGATATTAGTCAATACGGACAGGAAATCAGCCAAAACCACAGTAACAATTAAAAAACCCATTCATATGAAGCACTCAATTATTTATATGATGATAGTAATGACACACGTTGGGCAGGAAATCTAAAGGGTTAGAGCAGGGGTGGGCGATATATTTCCCCATAGGGCCACATGACAACCTGTGGCCCCTGGTGGGTGGGCACAGGTTGTCATGTTGTGGAAAGCCGCACTAATAAGCTGAACTCAATTCTGCTCAATACTAATTTGGTCTCTTTCTAAGCTTATGGATCTGGACTTCCACATTAGAGGTTAGAGAGTAGGAAACGACCTCAAGAAGGTGAGGTGAGCATTTTCCCCACTTATTATTAACCATGGATGTTGCCTAACGGTAGCCACTTAGTGTGGGGAGTCACTCTAATGTGAGTCCTTCCTGGTAGATGCGAAACATTCAGAATGATTGCCGCTTTTGTTGGTGTCGTTGAGAGGCAGCTTGTTTGTGCGTACAAAAAATACAATTTGTATTCTAAAGGTCAAGTCACTTTTATTTACATTTATTTAAAACAGCAGAAGGTGACCCAAAGATGCATTGGCATTCCTGGTGTCCAAACCCCCAAAAGACAAATGGTGTTCTTTTGTGTTTACTCAGGTTTACCTCTGTTACTTATAACATGTATTCGCTTGGAGCTCAAGGTGCTTTATTATGCACTAAAAACAAACAAACAAAAACCTTTAAATTAATACATTTTTTATAAGTTTAACAGCTAGTCAAGAATTGCCTGAACTAATGACTACCGACTGAGAAGGCTTTTGTTCAGGAGTCATGCTACTTATTATTGCAATACAACACTCAAAATAAGAAAAAGATTTTAGAAAAGATTGTTATGCACTTAATGTTCCTCAAAACATCTTTTTTTATTTTATAGCAATATCTATATATTTTCATAGGGAAAAAAAACGAGATTTCATATTACACATCCGTTGCCCTTATTATTATAGTTATGGAAATGCAAACTGTCCAATGCAGTTCTGAATTTTTAGACATGCACTACAGGGGCACAATATCAAATAGTAATGTATAGAGTCATATATATATATATATATATATATATATATATATGTTTGTTATATACAATAACAAAGCACACACGTGAATCACACACGTTGGATATAAAAAAATAAATATAAGATTAATGAAAACTTTAACATAGTTACTAATCAGCTATCAGGATATTTATTGTTAAAATACTCTGTAACAATTGAAAGTTCCCCAGTGACGACCTTGTACATCGTTAAATTGTATCAGTATTTACCAGCGTGACTACTGATATGCAGCATTCAATTATGGGTCTCTAAATAAAACTTTTGATATTCAAATACGTTAATAAATGCCCAAATCTGCTCCTGTCTGTTTACAGTATTATAAACCTTTAATACATTTTTTGTGCTTACATATTTGTCATATTTGTTGAAAGACTTTTAAACGACATCACAGAAGTTTTTTTTAATGTAACAATGATGACTACTCTACATTTATTCAAAGTTCTAGTGTGTAAAATGACAAAATATTATGCACATTATCGTGGATTCTCTAAGTGAATGGCATGTAACTCAGGTCTGCAGATTTTGTTTAAAAAAAATGTCTACAAAGACACTACTGCGGTGAAACCAACTACTGCTAAACTACATGTAACTTTTTACCTGATACCATCAACTTGTTGATATGGTAACTTGAGGCTAAAACATTGTTGCCCGCACCTCAAATACATGCTTTTGCTAAATGTATTTGCATTTTGGTTTAAATCATTCTTTTTTTTATGTTAAATAAATAAACTTACCAAACAAACTTACCAAGACCAACATTGTTCCCGTGTTTAGTCCTCACACACTGGACAATGTGAGAGTTTCTTCTTCCTGCACTAAAATGTTTGATTCCTCCGTCTTCAGTTTTACTCCTTAACCTCCCATAGAGAAAAAACATGGAATCCCGCTGGATTTGCGATGGCATGGATGAGCTGTGCATGTATAACATGCAGCAAAAAAGTCTGACATCCAGAAGGGAGAGAGCAAGGAAGGGAGCAAAATTACAAAATTTCACAGCAAATCTGAAAGGAGAGAGACTATGTATCAGGATGAGGAAATAGAGGGTTGGAAAATCTAACAGAAAGGAAAAAAGAAAATAAAAGTGTTAAAAAAAATTCAGAAAGAGAGGCTAGACATTGACAGTGCGTTCGCCAGATAGAAAGATGCGTGGGCAGGAGTGTGTGTGTGAATGTGTGTGTGTGTGTGCGTGCATGTTTGACCTCGCCTTCACAGCCAACTTAAGCTTCCTTACTAAAAGTAAGCGGGGTCAGTGGCGTCCATGTCGACTCACATGACCAGTGACACCGACTGTAATCCCATAATCCCCTGCTCTACCGCTGCTGCTCTTGGCTGAATAAACACCCATGCTGTGGAGGATCACACCTGTCTTCCGTCTTTTCGTCCTCCCTCTTCATCCTTCCTATCTTCTCCTCTTCCTCTTCCCCTCAGTCACCTTTCGTGCTCTAACCTACCCTAAACACAATTTGTTTTGTTTAACTTCCTTTTAACTTCCCCTCTCCTCCTTTAGCCATCCCTCTGCTCCAGCTCGCTACCTCCCACCAAAATCCCTCTCTCCCTAATCTTGATTCTTCCACGTTTGACTCTGTTGATCCCTGTTTATCTAGGGTTCACAGGGAGACACCAGCTTTGTCTGGCTTGGTGTGATGCAGAAATAAACTACTGTATCCTCTTTCTCTATGTTTCTTCCTGTGCTCACGTGTGAAACGATGAGCAGAAAGTAGATAAACATCATTCAAGTACCCAAGGTGGGCAGGTATGTACAGACCCTGTCAACAACATTAATCCTCGACTGATAGTAGCAGCGTGATTATATGAACGCATATGAAAAGCCACTTTTAATCTAACTTGGGATAAATCATGCATCAGTGGACCGTCTTGTATTTGAGGCTGATTACATTTAAATGAAAAAACTGTGCATTTATATCCTCCAATTTTCCACATTCGTTCCTTTGTTTAGTCCTCTCTCCATCATCTTTTTCTTCATTGTCTTTTTTCTTTTTCCATTTTATCGCTTATATGTTTCTATCCCAACCCTTTATTTAGGCGCCATACCTTTCACATTCCATTTCTCTCTTTTTAGCTCCCTGTCATTTTTTTCCATTAGGATTGTCACTGCACATAATAGCTAATAACCTGGTCAAAGAATACCACCTGTTCTCTCGTACTCCTTCTGTAAATTGCGCTTTCTTCTTGCTGTTGGTCTATAGATTTGTGTAGTCCCAGGCTCTGTTTCTTTTCATGCTGCACAAAGCGTTCTTAGAATATTTGAAACTTCCTTTTGCAATTCTTTTAGTTGCTTCATTTCATCCTCCCCTGCTCCTAATTTACCTCTCTTTGTTTATTTGTATAGGATAGGAATTGGTAGCCCTTAAATATTAGGTCTTAGTTTAGCCAATATGGATAATTCAACTATAAAATTATTGGATTAGTAGGGAATTCTTCAACCGTTTAAATGTCTTTTAGTTGTTATTATTATATAATTCATACAATTTAAATGCAACTCCATTTATGATGAACACATTCTAAACGTATCAATAATTTACCACTGAGTTACAACTCTGAAAATACCATATATCGAATAATCTTTTATGTATGAGCGTTCATTCTGCATCTTGATTGTGAAGGCGTACTTTTGTGGAGTTCAGTGCATTGCTTACAGCATCTGATACATAGCTGCTCCTACATCTTATAACCTCTTTTGGTAATTCCCACTGAGGCCTTCTGCACTAAAAATTCCCGCATCGCGCTGTGGGGAGCTAAGGATAAAAGCATCCACCACATGCCATGCTGTGTATCTTTATCTCAGTATCTGCGCTGTATCTGTGTCACGTGCTTCTGACTTTCTCAGTTCTCCGGTTGTTGTATCTCTTCTGCATGCTTCTGAGGTTTTGTTCCATTCCAGTCCTGATAGATCACATAAATCTCTGTGTTCATAGGGATGCTGTTGTCAATGCTAATTTTTTTTATTTATTAATAACCTGAATAAAACACTTGAAAATACACATACATACTCACATCTATACTTTTTTTCATTTAAAAAAAAATATTATAACACATGAGGTAATGACCCCAAAGCTAAATGCATGCTGGGAAATGGTAGCTATCACAGCAGCATGTCAGCTACCTAATATTTGTGCTATATTCATCATACCTTTCGTGAATTTCAGTAGCTTGCCTCTTTTTGGACACACTACTTAGCTCGAAATAAGTCACTTCCTCATTTGAGAAGAAATAATAAATTAATGTTAAAAATACACCTGAAAAACTGAAGTTTTTTTTTAATATATTTTAAAACATAAACTTGTGCTCCTCAGACTTTCACTGTGTAACAGAGAACCAGTGGCCTGAGGGTCATTTTTACCTGCTGATTCAAATGGATCATCTTCTTTCGCTGCAGGGTGTGTGCCAAAGGCGCAAACTGCATTCACACAATCTCTATCTCGGCAAGACATGCAGCATCTCCTTACTTCTCCGCCAATAGTATTTTAATTTTATGGTGAAATTCACTGTCAGACGAAAATGAAAAGAGAAACACTGCTTAAAGCTGAAAAACGTGACAGTCAGGGACCACACCAGTGAACATATCAGAAAAATAAAATAGCAATACTACATACTTAGCCTGTTTACATTGTTGCAGCTTTTCATAATCCTTCAATATAAAGATAATTATTTGGATCACCTGGATGAGAAAACTTAGGCTAATTGTTTTGTGTATGTTGTTCTTTTCATGTGCTGATAATATTAAGCTTTTACTTAAGTACCCATAGCCCAAGTTGAAAAATCACTATTCAGACCGACTTGTTGGTCAGTCGCACTTTTTTGTTAATTTTAATTTTAAAAAGTCTATGAACAAATAAGTACAGTAGTTGGGTACTTGTTGAATCAACATACCAGTACTGATACAGGAAGTGGGAAGTATTTAAATAATAATAAATAAATTTTTTATTTATATAGCACCTTTCAAGACAGAATCACAAAGTGCTGCACATAAGATTACAAGTCATAAAAAGATTTAAAAAGAGAAAATAAAACGGGCAAAAAATGAACCAAAAGCAGTTTTATAAAGGTGAGTTTTGAGTTGTTTTTTAAAAACAGCTACTGAGTCCACAGTTCTTAATGTTTGGGGGAGAGAGTTCCACAGTCTCAGGGCCACAGTGGCAAAAGCTCTGTCACCCTTAGTCCTCCTCTTAGTATTTTTTAAAGCAAGTAAGCCCTGATCAGATGACCTCAAAGACCTGCTAGGGACATAGGGCTGTAGCAGATCAAAGATGGAGGCTGGTGCCAATCCATGCACAGCTCTGTAGGTCAAGACCAGGATCTTAAAATTGACTCTAAATTTAACAGGAAGCCAGTGTCACTGACTCATTTTCTGTGTAGTGAATTCTGAGTATGGTTTGTGTGACAGAGTGATGTGGGAGCCTGGAATATTGTTTTAGTCTGCAGCTGCATGAACAAATAATCAAAGCCAGTCTTCAGTGCTCTGCAGGGGGACATTAAAATGAAAAGTGGCCTTACCTCCAATCAAGAGGCTAACCAAAAATATGATTCTTTATACGAGAGCCTAAGAGTAAATTAATTACTGTTTTCGTTGTACCACCCTGCACTGATTTGGAAATATTCATATTTGAGAATCAGGGGTGGCCAACTTGAGCAAAATTAGCACTTAATTTTAACTCTTCAAAAATCACTCTTTGTGTTTTTTAGGAAATTGATTCTGAGGTTGAATGGGAAGGTGGGGGAATCATGTGATCCTGAGTTTAGCTTCTTGATTCAGTATGTGGGGTTTTTTGTCAAAAAATGTTGGTAATTAAATTTGTGACTGATCATAAATAAATTCCAAAACTTTGTAAGCTACATTTAATAAATAACAACTTTATATTTAATGAAACTTTATTCCTCATTAATAATGTTTAAAAATCATTAATTATAGTTTATATCTACTTATCTATTCATTATATTTTGCATGCTGTCATAGTTGATGAGTTCCGTTATTGATCAGTGAGCCCATCCTCGTTCGGTGGCTGTCAAAGTTACTAATGTCCCTCAGGTACACATTAAGTATTCTAAAAACCACATATATCCATAGCTGAATTAGTTACATATGAAGTGTTTTGATAAAGCTCGCATGTATTTGATGTAAAACAGTGATCCAACTGTGATGAACATGTGGGGGGAAATAAGGAAACTTTAGCAGCAACCTACATAGCTGCAGCTCTACTTATTTGATACTGCGTGTGCGGACGTTAAACTGTAGGTGTGAATTTATATGTACAGTATGCATGCCTGCAGCCATAACACATGTGTGGGTTTTTTAAATAAAGTTTTTAGACTCTATTATATTATGCCAGTGCTTCTTTTGATTCCTTTCATTGCTCGTCTGGTTTCATGTATATCGCACGTAGACGTGTTTATACGTACAGCGTGTTGTACTGTGTATTATGCTGCCGTGACGAGTTCTTCAGCCCTCTCTAAAGTGAAGCAGATGGAGCATTCGGAGGAGACAGATTATGTGCAGTTCACCAGCAATACCTTAAGGTTAAACCAGTGTTTCTCAAACTGCTGAGCACGCTGGGGTTAAATTGGGATTTGACAGCTGGAAGAACCCTAAGATCCCAAGCTCAACGGCTGTCAGAAGCAGCGGATACGATTCTTGTCAATGCAAAGATTTTTAAAAATGATATTTAATAATATAAAACACTTTGTGTCTTTCTGTGGTATTTGAACATCTCCAGGATGCAGACGCTACCCCGAATTCTAATTTGCACAGTGGGAGTCCTTGATAAAACACTTATGTCATTAAGCGTCTGTGCTCTGTAATGTCTGTTCTCTTACCATTGCTGGTATGGATTCCAAAATAGAAAAATAAAAAAATAAAGTGTGCGTATGTATGTACATATATGTACTTGTGTGTGTAGATATATATGTATGTATATGTATGTGTGTTTGTTACTTGTAGTTATTACTGCCTGTTACCTGTGGTAATGCAATTTATAATTTATATATTCTGTATTCAGTTATGAAGGCTCTAATTGTTGGTTGCGAGCTGCCGCTTAGATGCTTGTATGTGCCCGGAGCTGTTGATGGGTCTGTATGCAATGATGGGCGTAGCTGCGGGAAGTTTATTGTTTTTTTTGTTGATGAGTGAGTATAGGGGTGGGATTTAATAAGTTTTCTTCGTCCCACTCCTTTTTCAGGCAATTTTTGTTTTTTGTTTTGTGTATTTTATGTTCAATATAGGTATTTGTTGTGCCTGAAAATGAATAAATAAATGAAAAAATGAAAAATGAAATATAACAGAGAGGGATGCTGGGTTGGGTCCTGTAAAGACATGTTGAATCATGGGATGGAAATTGTGTTAGAAGGGTTTTATGCACGCAATAACATCTGAAAAATGAAGCCCAGAACAGGAATGGAGCAGAAATAAACACATTTACAGCCGAGTGCAAAAAAAATAATTTTTGTTTCTGGTGCTAATTTCCTCTTTCATAACAGCTGTACCTGACAGGAGTCAATTTAGAAGAAAAAAAGGTGAATCCACCTGTTGTTAAGGCTCTGTGGAGTGGGGTTTTTTTTAACAGCTGGGTGCTTTCTGCGCTGTTAGATGTCTGCTCCTCATCTCTTTGTCCAAATGAAATAAATGAAACTCTCTTCAGTATTTGTGGTTAGGGGGCCATTTGGAGCATTTGAATGCATTTATCATGCAAATAATATGGTTTGCACATAGGAGGGACTTTGCATTTTATTCATGTTTCTGTTTCTCTGTAAAACATCCATACAGTTAATGTATTCAAGTCCAAGTCAGTAAAGTTTTGTTCTTGGATGTATAGTGTTTATTTCTCGTATGGGTTTGAATGTGATTTGGTCTTATAGTAGTAGGCTACTCGCTGATACCCAGAGTCAAGGAAATAGAAAGATTTGGATTGGTGCAATCCTACTGTTAGGTGATTACTCAGACTTCCACCCTCTGATTCAGATATGGTGCATCCACAGTAATTATGCTGTTTTCCAGATAACTCTGATCTCAAATGTTGGAACTCGGGAACTCGAGTTAGCATGCTCCAGAAAAACTGAGGAAAAACAGGATTTGTTTTGGAGCCTGATCAATGCTCTGTGGGTGGCTTATTTAGTGATACACAACACTGACAGGACAGGTTTAAGTTTACAGTCAACTGTTTACATTCAGTGCCGCCATCTTGGATTGCTAACTTGGGGCATGTTGGTCTGCTTTTCAATTGGGAAATCCGAATTGAGTGGGCGTTCCACAAACTGACTGGGAACTCAGAATTTCCAACTTGTGACTTATTCAGGGATGCAGAATGAACGTTTGTTTATATTATTATTAATCCTTTATTTATCCAGGTAAAAAATCTCATTGAGATTAAAAATCTCATTTCCAAGAGAGACCTGGCATCATGGCAACAAAAGTCACATACCACATAGCTTTATAACATTTATTATACCTATTTATAAAAAGAAAAGAAGGTGGCCAAAATGATGATGTCCATAAATCAGTTGATGACATCATGAGATGGTTACCACACAGTGTCCTGATCATGAAAACACATGTTAAAAAATGTTGTCGTGCAGTCCAGTATTTGTGTACATCATTACCAAGACAAAGACAAGGTGACAGCTGCTAGTTTGGTAGCTTCCTTGCAGTACATGTCACCTTTTAGTCCAACATATTTAACATTTTTCTATGTTCCAGTACATTCAAGGCTGTCATACTTATTGTCACAGCACCACAGTGCCGTTCAGTACTGCACCCATTACGGTCATGGATGGCTTTGAGGGGGAACATTTTACTTAGACATTTGCAAAATATGGTCATTTCCAGAATGTACCAGCTCAGACAGAAACTATTCTCTTCTCAGTGCTGGCGTGAAGTCAGTGCAGGATTTGATTTGCTTTTTAAATGAACAACAATGGACAATGGTGTCTCAGTGCATTTCACAGAGTGATGCTCCTGGGATATCAAGATCAGATGCATGAAACTGTCTTAATGAGGGTCTTCTGAAATGTGTGAACCTTCCTTTTTGCTCTTGTCAAAGTTCTCCTGGGGCCTGATCAGCTGGTAAAATCTCAGTGGTTATTCAAACTGGCAGAGACTGTTTAAAATGGCAACAGTATAGTGCATAGAAAGTACAATATATGAAAAAACATCAGAAATCAGAGGCTGGATCTTTTAGTGAAAGCAGGAAACATGTACTGTGTGGCAGGCTCTGAGAATTATGTTGTAAATTTTAATGGTTTGACTGGGATTTTCACTCAGTGGGGATTCTCTTTGAAACATCTATTCACTGCAGACACTCACTTCCATACTGGCACTCAGTGTGGTAGCTGTGTGAGTGCATTCAATGACATGCAGACATTTCAAGTGTGGTGACTGTAGTTGAGAGGTGCGTGCAGGGCATGAATTGAGCTGTTAGACCTCCCCGCCTAGCCCATTATTGGATGTTGGTGCAGCTTTTTACTGCTCGTATTGTGCAAAATATGATACAGACTGTTAGGTGGTGTTTATTTCCTCAAGAACAGCAAGAAATTTAAAACCAAGTGGTGTTATTTCATATTAGTTTAATATATCATTTCCATGTATAAAAAACTCAGTGTTCTTCTCACTGTGTAGACCTATTTGGAGATGCTCCTCTCTGGGTATTGTTTTGTACCTGAATACCACCTTCAAAAAGTCATAGAGGCTATGACATCATTGCATTAGTCATTTTTCATGGCATAGATTCAACAAGGGGCTGGAAACATTTCTCAGAGATTTTGGTCCATACTGACATGATATTGGCACAAGATCTGGTGATTATTGGCCATTCGACTACAGACAACAACACCAGTTTGAGATGATCTCAGCCACATGACATGGTTTGTTATCCTGCTGGAAGTAGTCATCAAAAGGTGGGTGCACTGTGGTCATAAAGGGATGGACATGGTCACTAACATTACTCAGGTTGGGTGTGGGGTTTTAGGTTTTTCTCAGCCACTTTCATGCAATTGTCACAAAATGAATGTTTTTGTCACCACTCTTGATGCAGTTCAGTTCAAATCAGGAACACATTTCTCCATCCACATTGTGTTTGTACACACTGCTTTTGTTGTTGTATTGTTCTATTGGCTTTATGATTTGAGAACCTCATTATCAGCAGTGAGAGCGACATTCCCAATCAATGTCACGATCAAGGAAAACAATAAACTATGTATACTTCCGTTCTTCTTCCACTTATATATATATATATATATATATATATATATATATATATATATATATATATATATATATATATATATATATATATATATATATATATATATAGCAATGACATCACTGTTGAGGTAAGCTGTGAGCAAGGAGAGAACACTGTCAGCATTTTTGTGCTTTTGTGCATCAGGTGCCACGCAGTGTCAACGCTGCAGCTCTGTCCATAACGGTCCTTTCGTGATTAAATAGAAGCCATTACTGAACTGCCACTATTTGTGGCATTTTGAATGCTATTGCTTCAGCATCAAAATCCACATATGTTATATATATATAATAGGCATCTGACAGTAAAGGCAAACATCTTGAAGTGTAAACAGATTATTTCTGTTATCTAAATGACTTGAAGGTGGACTGTTGTGGATCTTATTGCCTGGGAGGCCCTCTGATGGCCAGAGAGAGAGAGAGCGAGAGAGAGAACAAGGCAGAGGGAGCAAATAGATGAGCAGGTGCACACATGTATACACACACATCAGAGTGAGTGGTATTACAGATTGGCTGACGTTGCAGCTCCTAACTAAAAGATTTGCAGTGCGAAAGCACCTCCATTGTGCTTTTTAGTGTGACACTATCCAGCAGGAATGTGAAGCTAACTGGTCTTTTTAACACACAATAGCTACCATCGAGTTCAGCGGGGACACCAGCAGCAGAGTTTAAAGCTAATGTACAAAGAGAAATAGAGGGAGCGAGAGAAAAGAGGGATGGGGGGGGGCACATTGTGTATTATTATCTCGAACTAAAGAATCAAGAAGTGAAAAAATGACCAGTGCATTGATAGTCGTAAAACATGCTTCGTTTCAGAACGAGACACATGCTGCTGAATATATTTTGCTTCGAGGGCGCTTCTGCCATGCTTTTAAATAAAATCTTCATTAATTCAAGGATGGCTTGGAGTGGGGAAAGAAAGCTTTTCTTTCAGTTTAACTTAAATTAAACTGTAATTGCAAGAGGGAGAAGAAAAAAAACACGCCTGATTGCAGCCTCAAAGGTGATAGTTCACAGAGGCAAACACTTTCAACTCTTAATCCCCGATGAGTTTAATTTTCCGTCGGAGATAATTCGGTGACAGAAAAACCTCACTTTGTTCGTGTTTCGTTTTGGAAGCAAACTCCCAAGGTGCTGTCTGTGGTTTGTGTGCGTGCATGTGCGTCTGTGTGGTGATGGGGTTTCTTCCGCGGAGTTAAGAGAGAGAAAAAGCTCTTGACACTGTTTGAACTGGTCTGTTAATCCTCAGCACTCTTCAGGTGGCTCGTCCCCATGGAAGCAGTGTGTGGATTTCTGTGTGCGTTAAGGGGAAAGAGGTCAATAATCGGAGAGGGGAGAGGAGGGGAATGTGGGTAGCGTTAGAATGAAGAGTGTGTGTGTGTGTGTGTGTGTGTGTGTGTGTGTGTGTGTGTGTGTGTGTGTGTGTGTGTCACAGAGGTAGGGCTGCTGTGGAGCTGAATGACAATGAAGGCGGATGTGAACACGACATGCAACCGGAACATGGCTCCACATAAAGAAATAAGGAAGCAGAAGAATGGAAAGAAAAGAGGGAAAATTCAGGGAAGATTATTGGAAGAGAGAAAGAAGGAGGGAGGGAGAGGAAAAGAAAAGTACACAGAAGGAAGTAAGAATGAGGGAAAGCAGGAAAGAAAGACTGCTGAAGTACATTAAATGATTTGAATGAGGGAAAGCGAGATGGAGGGAGGGGTAAAGGAGGAGCCATTGAAATGGTCTTTGATCTCTGTCTCGTTTAAGGGGAAAAAGGAAAGGAATTACAATGTGTGTGTGTGTGCGTGTGTGTTTGTGCAACCATCCAATAGGCCTTCATCCTAGTTTGTCAAATCCTCGGCTGAAGTAAAGTGAGGACTTGAGTGTTTGAATGTGTGTTCCTACATGCACTGAATACGTGTGTATGTTTAAGTGTGTGTGTTGAAGTCTAGGCGGATGTTTTCTGAGCCCAGCAGCCGTGTCGGGCTAAGGACAGAAAGAGAGAGGGAGCGAGAGAGGGAGAGAGGTAGTTGTAAGGGGGAAGGGGGGAGCGTGGGGGGGGGGGGGGGGGGAAGCGTGTCCGAGGAATTTACAAATGAAAAGAGAAGGTTTTTCTCTTAATGCGATTAAATTTTTCCATTTCACCGCTTCCCCAGTCGACAGTTTCAGCTCTTTAGGAGCACAGAGCCTGCAACGCAACTCTGTCTTCAAGATGGGACGGCAGGGGGCTTGGAGGGGTGGTGGTGGGGGGCTGGCAGGGGGTAAACAGGAGGGAGGACCGGCAACGGGGGGAAAAATGCTGGAAGAAATGTTGCTTTTAGTAAACCACTCTGGCGGTGGTTCGTCTGGCTAACAGTCGTGCCAACGCGGAGACTCAAGCTGAGAAATTGAATCGAGAAAGTGGCAGACAGAGACGCAAACACACACAGAAGGACAAGTACAAAAGGATTAACGCTGGTTACAGCAAGCATGTTACGAGCGAATGTGCAGTGGTTTGTTTGGGCTGTTTACATCATTTGTTTCATTAAAGCAGGCGCGGCGCACGCTGTTTGAATTTCGCTTTGGTTTGTGTGGCAGCATAAGAAAAGTGTCACCGCCACAGATGCACTCTAGTGCTGATTTCAGGGATAATAAAATACTGTGACATGCTTCCCCACCGATTTTTTTTTGATATGGCCTGAACCACCACCATGTTATGAGTCAGTACTAATTAATTTAAATATAGCTGCACACGGCGATAAAGGGGGCCAAGCAGTTCAGCGGGGCTCAGTCGTTATGGCAACCTAAACTGATCGTGTTAAAAGTGTAGCTGTAAGGATTGATAGGAAAAAACAAAACAAGTTTTGGCTTTTTTTTCTTTTTGCTCTCAGTGTTCAAATGGTGCAGTTTGATTTCTTTATATTTTGTTTCTAAGCAGCTTACTTCTGTTTTCACTGACCTAGGAATCGTTCAACGAGTGAACCAGTCTTGTGTGTACACATAACAGACAACTTAGCAATGACCCAGTTTTTAAATGTATCTTGTGTATAAGTTATTCTGTATGGAAAAGAGAAAAGGCTGAGGTTGGTCAAATTACACAACAAATGGACTGATAATCAATGACAACGAGTCTTATGAAGTGATGAATCCAAATTGGAAAGTTTTGGTTCAAACTGTTGCCAACGTGTACAGAGAAGGTCAGGAAGGTGGTACGACAGTGAGTGTCTGCAGCCATCTGTAAAACACAGTGGAGGCTTTGTCATGGTCAGTGTTGGGTAAGTTACTTTAAAAAAAGTAATTAATTACTAATTACTTAATCAATATTGTATTTAAAATACTTATCTAATTACTGTGTCTCAAAAGTAACTTAATTACTCAATAAGTAATTTAACTAAATACTTCTTAAAATCCCTATAAACCTTGAGTGGACATACAATAGAAATTAAACTCTTTAAATAATAAATAATTTTCTTTTAAAGACGGAGACTCTACAGTACGCAGCGGTAGCATCTCTTCCACAATGTAGCCCGCAATCATTTGTTTAAGCTCACCTTCAGTCGCTTTCTTTGCTGCTGAAGTAAAATCACGTTTTGCCTGCTTAGCAGGAGTTGCCGCGGTGTTATCCATGGATGATGAACAATGATCACTCGGAAGTGTTCGTCTATGCTCTCGTGTCAAGCGCTTCAGTAGATTACTCGTGCTATTAACAGCGGCCGATAGTTTTTTCTCCCCAGGACATAGCTTACATATTACTGTAATGTTCTTGTCTGCTTGTTTCAGAAAAGTGAAAAGATGGGAATATGTCCATTTCATTAAACAGCCACTCGCTTCAGCCGAGTCCGACAGCTTCCGCTGTAGAATACGACTATGCAGCAAACTGGCGCGAAATCACGTGCACCTGCACTACAGCGATGTTAAAGCAGCAGAGTTTACTTTTACCTTTAGAAGATAAATTATTGAAATTAAATAATGATATTCAGCAAGTTTAATTATTTTACAATTTAACGCAAGTACATTGTAAGTAACTGTAATTAAAATACCTAAAAATGAACAGTAATCAGTTACTCTACTTTTTCAGTGGAAAGTAATTTAATTACAGTAACGCATTACCCAACACTGGTCATGGTTTCCGTTACTATTACCAAACTCAGAAAAATAGGATCAGATTTTGGTTCACCATCCAAAACTCTATAGAGTATACAGCTTCATTTTTCAGCATGACAATGATCCCAAACACTGCCAATGCAGTAAAAGCATACTTGTGGAGCACTATCATTCATGGATTGGCCTCCCCAGAGCCCGGACCTCAACATTATTGAACCAGTATGTGATCATCTCAAGAGAGAACAGAACAAAAGGAGAAAACATCCAAAGAAGAGCTTTGAACATCTTTCAAGAAGCCTGAAGAACTATTCCTGAAGACTACTTAAAGAAACAACAGGAAAGCTTCATAAGAGTTCAGACCGTGATGAAAAATAAAGGTGGTCCTACCACATATTGACTTTCAAGATGGTTAGAATTGTACAAACTCGTTTTTTTCCCTTATATACTTGCATGTAAGTTTGCATGCAACATGCACATTTCAGTAAATAACAGCAGCTATTTCAAAACATAAAGAAATGGGGGTATGGTTCTAGCATTTTTGCACAGAAATGCATTAGAAAGCTACATTTTCCAAGTCAGCCTATTTAAAGGAAACACACAGACACATGTTCAGCATTGATCATATGATCCACAAGGCAACTAGAGGTTGCTTAAAACGTTGTAGTAGTAGGTTGCACTAGTGACCTATGGCGTCATTTGGTGGCAGAGGTCAGTCTCTGGTGTTTAAGTTGCTGTTGGGAACTTTGTAGTGTTTCCATACTCCACTGCTCATTTGGGTTTCACATGGGCTGTGTTACTTTGACATTCCCATTGAATGGGAGCAAATAAACTGCTGCAAAATGGTGTGTACCACTGAGGGAAAAGCACTCCACTGGAAAAATATTTTCACAGTGAATACACACTGGCTGGCTGGTAATTGTGTAACTGGGCATAAACAAAGGCAAATGCAATAAAGTAACCCGACCCGTTGCTGTAGTGACCAAACATGACAAACTCTCTGGCTGTGTTGTGATTGCACTGCAAGAAGAGCAAAAAACAAAGAAATCCACTCTTCAATTATTTTTTTTTTACTTTTTAGATCGAACATCTCGCGTTAACGTCGCAGGTCCAATCTATACTTTGGGGTGAGATGAACCGTGCTTAGTCATTTATTCACAGCAAACACAAAAAGCTGTTTGATGAGAGAAGATGAGACGCTCTGAAGAGAGCAACATCAGTTTCGATAGAATCTCATCCTTGGGACTTTAGAGCGGCAGTTCAGCTTTTGAGAAAGCAGCACTTGAAGAAGGAGGCGAGTGATGCCCCATCTGTGTGTTTGATGGAGAAGGCTCAGCAGTAGCACACTGAAACCAGACACGACGCAACTTTCTGACAGATGCTATTTGCTGGCAGCGGTTTTAAGTAATTTGCTGAAGTGTTCTTACACTGATGTATGCTGAGTGGATGACAAATTTAAAAAGAAAGGTAGCGAGGATTGTCTGTGTCTCTCTGTCTTGCTAGCTAATTTATAATAAGGAATACCAAGTAGCATGGTGGATTCCTGTAGGTCTTATAACTTAAAGATAAGAGTTTTCATTAAAGGCAGCCTCAGTAAATTTGTGATTTTGAGCAGGTAATCATATTCAGCAGAAAGTCTTTCCCTCTGCAGTGGAATAAACAATCTTAAACTCCACTTACAGTGAGTAGGAAGCCCGAGCAGCACTCAACTCCAAAGTGCCTGTTTGGCCACTTTACCTTACCCTGCTGCTATCTGCTATTTTGGCCACAGTGCCCATCTCTGTTGTCAGACAGGAAGCACTTATCTGTGAACAATACAGCAGTGTTTTATTCTGTTTAGTACCCAAAAGGTCACACAAGGGAAGCGTTTTGTACTATCACCTGCTGCAGTTATTCCAAGAATCACTGATACATCCTGGATGCACTCTCACCCGTCGTGGACAGCCAGCCACAATATTAAAAATTAAGCGCATAACTGATCAACATGCTGTAATGCAACATTTTGCTGGGAAACCTTAAGTCCAGGCATTCACACGCATGGCATGTGTAGCAGAGAATTTAACATCGATGTAGAACTTCACTCCCCGGCAGCTGCAGCCTCCCGTGGGAAAAGACAGTATGTGCCATGCCACACAGCAAAAACTACTTAGAAACATCTTACAAAACATTAAATCCTTACATATCCGTGATGTGATATGTCACATCAAACTAACCGTATTCCAGTCTAATCAAGCATCCACAGGAACAACTCACATTAGATCTCCTCAACCACACAGGTCCCGTGTTCCCATGCTGACAGGTCAGAGCTGTTTAACAGGAGCGAGGGGATGCTTGTAATATCAGAGAGGCAATTTTAATGTTAAGTTTAAGAAACAGAACCCTTTATGAACAACTTGGAAAGATATGGAGTCGTATTCAGCTGGAATGGGTTTAATTGGCACGTAAACATAAAAACTGCAGACATGAAGAAGAGTCAGTTCCACTGGGGTGCGCAAGCAGCAAACGTCTGCCTGGGACTTTGGCAGTGTTCAACTGCTTTGTTGCTCTTTACTGGTTAGACCAGAGTGCACAAAGTCCCACAATTCTGTAATTACAAACAGAGTAGTTTCATGCCAGAATGCAGAGTGGCACTCATTTACCCACACTTTGGCCTTTATAGCATTACACTGCAGCCATTTTAGCTCCCGAGTTATGGCCCGCATGTTGCTCGGTAACTTGCGTCTCTGTGCCGCCAGCTGGCTGGGACAACACAATGGAGACAGTAAGGAGCAAAATACTGCGTGTCTGCAGCCAAACCTAGCTGGGTCCGGAGAGGATGCTGCATCAGACCTGGATGACTCCAGAAGTGTGTGTTTGTTGTGTGTGGTCAAGGGGCTAATTGGTCTCTGTGCTTCCGCTACGGTGTAATTCTCCCGGTACTTTAGCTGAAATGGCTCTTGCAGTTGTATTGGAAATATCAGAGGTGCTCTGGCACAATTCCTCCAAATAAGAGACCAAAAACATTAGATCACCGACTCACAAAGTGTGACTGTGTTAGCAGGGAAACAAACAGTAGAGCTAAATGTCAAAACATATAGAAAAAGATTCTGATTGGAATTAAAACCAAGACGAAATGTTTGGATCTGTGATAAACGGGCTCGAAAATCACGCTTGCTTTGCCTGCTTAAATTCAGCTCATCCCCACCTCTCTCCAACGCATTACCTTGAAATCTTAAGCTTCCTCTGCCAGTTGTTTAAAATGTGCAATTTATGAGACTCTACATTAATGCAGCCAAGGATAAGTGATGTGTGACAAAAAAGAAAACAAAATGGCCTTGTAATACAGCGCAATCTTGTTTTCATTAAGGCGCAGATACAAATGACACTGCTATTTTCAAAGCATATATCACAGCTTTCAGACCGTCTTTGCATCTTGGGTTGATTTGTGGAGCTCAGATTCATGAGTCATTGCTTCCTGAAGACACTCTTCACTCTGTCTTGTTTATGTATGCAGCTTTACATTTCACACAAAACCTAAAACTCACAATTGCATCTAAATTAGTAGTCTCTCTCTCTCTCTCTTTCTTTTTTTGTATCTGTTTTGTATCATCTGTTATTCTCAAGCCCCTGCAGGCTTTTTCATGCCCACTTTTTTGGCATCTTTGCCCATCAGAGTGTAACAGCCAGCCATCCAGCCAATGAACCAGGAAGCCAGCTATCCTGCCTGCCTGCCTGCCTGCCAGCTCTCTCCTCTCAGGACAACAGACAGTAGGGAACAGGCTGGCTTCTGGAAGCTAATGGTTCATGCCCTCCTCCCAGGGCTGAAAATGGACTGGAATGTTGTTTACCTCAAACACAGCAGGCTGCTGCACAGGGGGAAAAAAAGATCAAAATACACACTCTTTCGTCTGAAGTATAATTTTTTTAGAAAGGTGAGACACGCTGAAGTAAAGCAATCTCATTGATCAAATATATCACTCTGTACCAGCTTTTTACAGTCAAAACAAAGGCAAACCAAGTGTGACAGAAACAGAAAAGAGCTAACTCTGGGCACTCAGCGTTGTCATCATCAGCTCAGCCAAACACCGTGAGAATAAATAGACTAAATTAACACGGCCATTTTGCTCTTTTGTACCACTGTGCATACAGCTAAAAGCGTCTCCCCCATGAAGGCAAACAATCCAGATGAAGGTGACACCTCAAGCGGCGTAAGCATTAAAACTTTTGATCGACTGAAACTAATCATGACATTTTTTCTTTCTTTCTTTCAGAGCAGGTAATGGCCATCGATGAAATGCTACTTAAATTCCTGACTTTTCTGTGGTATTAAAGAATTTTGTTGAACGCTTTATATGATCTGTCATTAAAGGCAGGCAATGTGACACCCCCCCCCCCCCACGCACACACGAACAAAAAAATACTGACAGAGGGGCCATCTTGGCGCCACAAGAGACACTATATTTCAGTTTCTTGTCTGAGATTTAATTGAAGGGGCCTCAAGTGGCATTGTACCCTCACCGAAGCTTCTTCGGGAATACTGTTGTTGTCCACGTTGATGTATTTAACGCTTTCCAGTGTCTATCATGCAGCGTGAGCTACTGTATTCACAGATGGCGCCCGATGCACCATTGGGAGCCCACATCAAGACTGAATAGAGCGACAATAAAGGTGAAGTAGGAGGTCCATTCAGATCCTTTTCAAAAGCCTTTCACAAAACGCACAACGGGTAGAGTCTTATAATGAATGATGTCAAAAAGGTTAAAGGTCATTCGCAGGGCCACAGAGTCGCGTGTCACAGCTGGGCCAAGGTCAAGATCAAGACAAGCTGTTTAAAAAAAAAAAAAAAAAAAACTTCTGTAGCAGCAGCCCTGTGCTGTAAATCTGCACAGTAACTAATTAGATGCAGTTTTACTGTTTGAAATGATAATCAGCGAGGTAAAGCGTGCCATGTGCACTGCTGTCAGCTTACCTAATAATGCATTTAATACATAAACAGAAATAGGATTGAGCAATTTCAGGTAAATGTGAAATAAAGGGTGAGTCAAAAAGAATAATATGATTTCAAAGTGCTTTAATTCTGCAGCCGTTTAGAAAGAGCTCATTTCTGAGTTTCACTTGGTTGCCACTAGATAGCATAACAAGAGCCGTGGCTGCAGTGACTCCAGAAATACTCACAGAAGTATGGGATGACTTTGACTATGGTACGTACATACGCCATGCATCCAGAGGAGGACACAACGAGACCTTGTGAAAATTGTAAGTTTTGTATGTAAAACCTATATTCAGTCAAGTATTTTAAAATTTACCACAACCTTCTACTTTAGAAAAATATAGCCTTTTGAAATCAAACGTTTCTTTTTTGTACACCCTGTATATTTCCATAAAAACCTGAACAAATTCTGTTCTCATCTGAAGTTACACTAACTTTCCAATCAAGGATTCAGATGTTTTAATGGAGCTGTGGTCAACATTAATTGAGGTAGCTCATGGGACTTACTGACTTTCAACTGATCAAACTATTTCGTCAAATATATTTTTAAGTATAAAACAATAACGGATCTAAGAATTCAAGTGAAAAATTTTGACATAAAGTTATTTTTATTCATCCAGCAAGTTTTTTCTGACCGGACATGACACAGGCATCTCCCAAAACATGTACAAGAGGCATCATTGTGGAAAAAAAACATTTCTCAGCTTTTATGTACATTTGAGCAAAAAGTGTCATGTCCAGAGATATTCATACCCTTCTCCAGAATCAGTAGAAAAGCCTCTATTGGCTATTACAGCAATCAAATGCTTCCTATAATTGGAGAAGAGCTTTTTGCATGTCTCCATGGGCATTTTTGCCCATTCATCTTTAGCAATGAGCTCCAAATCTTTCAGGTTGGAGGATCTTCTTGCCATCACCCTGATCTTTAGCTCCCTCTACAGATTCTGAATTGGATTCAAGTCAGGACTCTGGCTGGGCCACTGCAAAATGTTAATGTTTTTGTCTGCTAACCATTTCTTCACCACTTTTGTGGGGTGTTTTGGCTCATTGTCGTGCTGAAATGTCCACTGGTGCACAAGGCCAAGTTTCTCTGCAGACTGCCTGATGTTGGTGTTGAGAATCTTCATGTATTGCTCTTTTTTCATGGTGCCATTTACTGTGATTAGGTTCCCTGGTCCATTGGCTGAAAAACACCCCCAAAGCATTAAGTTCCCGCCACCGTGTTTGACAGTGGGATGGTGTTCTTTGGGTTGAAGGCTTCTCCTTTTTTTAAACGCCAAATGAAGGAAACGTCATTGTGACCACACAATTCAATTTCTGTTTCATCTGACCATAACACAGAAGACCAGAAGTCTTCTTCTTTATCCAGATGAGCATTTGCAAAGGCCAAGTGAGCTTTTGTGTGCCTTATCTGGAGAATGGCGTCCTCCTTGGTCTGCATCCGTGGAACCCAGCAGTGTGCAGTGTCCATTGGACTGCCTGGATTCACCAGGATGGCCTTGGTGGTGATCCTTGGATTCTTTTTCACCTCTCTCACTATCCTCCTGGCCAGCACAGGTGTCACTTTTGGCTTTCGACCACATCCTCTGAGATTTTCCACAGTGCAGAACATCTTGTTTTTTTGAATAATACTTTGCACTGTAGGGCCTTTCCTGTCTTGTGAGCAGCCACAATGTGCAGCCGCAGGACCTCACTCAGCTCCTTTGTCTTAGCCATGACTGTCCATAAACCAACTGCAGAGAGCTGCTGTTTTTCACCTGTTGAGTTGATTAAAACAACTGTTCCCAATTAATCAGGGTAATTAGGATGCTTTAGAAAAGCTTGGACTATTTGGAATGATGTAGCACTTTGGATTTTCCCAGAGATTGTGACAGTTTGTGAAGGGTATTAATAATTCTGGATGTGACACTTTTTGCTCAAATGTGAATAATGCCCATTATGACAATAATGCCTCTCGTACATCGTCTTATTATCTTTTGGGAGACACCTATGGCACTTATGTCATTTCCAATAAAAAAAAAAAAAAACAACTTGCTGATTTAAATAAAAGTAACTTTAAGTCAAAATTTGCCAGGGGTATGAATAATTATGGGCTTAAATGTAATTTAAAGAATCTAAGTCCACCAATTTTTTCTCCACAATTTCTTGTTTTCTGTGCCTTTCTGCAATGTGGTACCTGCATATAGGACTTTACACAGTGAAAAGCTAACATATGAATTGAATAATAAAATGGCAAAATTGAAGCCAGAGTTATTACTACACATAAAGTGGAAAAGATACAGGAACAGAAAAAAAAATCTTAGCTCTTCCTCAAACAAGCAACGGGAGTTAAATTGTTCACTGGGAACACATTTCTTTTCTATCTTTGGTTTCTTTTGAAACATTTTAGTGCTCAAATAAATCTGAGGTTTTGATGTGTGAAAATGGGGGTGAAAGTGCCTGAACAATGCAACACTTACTGGAGTCGAAATCCCTCCTGAATCTTCTGTCAGAGTGGTAAAGGGTAGCGGGTTGAGAACTCGTACTACTCTGGCTGGCTCAACGAGGCATGCTGTGCATTGTCAATGACCTTCAAAATACCTCAGACCCACATAAGACTATCGCAGGACTAGGGAACCTGCCCCACTCCCTCTGCTGATGTCTGTAAATGTATGACCTTTTAAAGAGCGTTTTCAATAGGTTTGCTTTCCCCCCAGGTCATGAAACTTGTTAGTTTTCAGTGCATGGACAGAACATAGCAAGATCATTTATTAAAGGGACAGTCTCCTCTGTGAGGCAGTAAAGTGCTCATCAAGCACTCTTCAGCTGGGTGGATGTCTTTGTAACATTTTTGCATGCTTACGACATCCTACTGCTTATCATTGTTTCTTTTCAGACCTACAACATGCAGCTTTTTACCTTCATATGGTGAATTTTAACAGTACATGACTGCCCTTACATTGTTTAAAAACTGCTAAAGATGCAATGTACTCATTCTGAAAGTTAGGACCTAAAACAAAATAGCTTCACTGAAGTAGAGTGGAAAGACGGAATGTTTAAAGGAGGTTAATAAGTGAAAATCTCATATAAATGCAAGCATTCTCACACAAGGAAAGAAAGATTTCCTGTATTTGTCGTCATGGCAGTAGAGCTGAAGCAGTAGTTAGTTAAAATATTCCACTGGCCATCCAGCAAGTGAAGCAGAAGTGTCATCCGTTTGTTATCCAAAGTCAACTCTGTGTGACCTCTGTGTCAGCTGGAGAAATCCACACAGTGTGCTGATTCATTCAAACTGAATTCAGACAGAATTCAATCAGCAACAGCAGTGACGGAGAAAACTCCACAGCTAGCAGGTTATATTCAGGCCACAGAAACAGATTATGGAAATACAAAACTTTTTATAAAGAAATATTTCCTTTCAATGCTCAATTCAAAAAAATTTCTTAATGGACACTGTTATCCAGAAAATGTGGTTCCAGTGATGTTCCCATGAAAGACATCACACTGCACTCATTTGATTGATTCCCCCGGGTCTCCACCAGCGGTCCTATTGTCCATTGACCACTCAACTGATAAACCTTTATCATACATGCTTAAGCTGAGCAATTAATTCTCAATGCATGCTAAACATTCAATGTAATGACTGGAAATTACAAAAATAATCAACTGCTGCTAATTTGCCACCATGACAGTCATATGAAACTAAGACTAATGGTCTAAAATTGTTAGCTCAGCCTATGCATTGTGTCCTCTATAGTGGAAAAAAAAGTTAAACGGAAAAAATCCTTTTTTTTCTCTTCAGTTTTCAGGAGGATAAACAATTATAATTTTTTATTCTATTTTTATTTAGTGTTTTAACTGAGTTTTGTCTGTTATATTGTGTGTTATTTATTTGTACAACAGATTGATACATATTAATGTTGCTGCTTTTAAACAAAATTAAATTAATGCAATGTGTATAGAACTTCTAGCCCCAGATAACTTGCTCAGGCTTTTAGGACACAATCAGTACAAATACAGATATTTCATTGAAATTATTCCTAGCTTTTGTTATTTTGCTTGTACAGCTGAATAGCACCTTATAAATAAACCTTACTTACAAAACAAAACAGCTGCATGGATGGTAAATTTAGTCTTATAGATCATAAAAATGGTTTAGCCTGAGTGTTAGAGGAAAGGCCATGTTCTTACCTAATGTCACATCCAAGTTGAAAACAATTTCGCAAGATTGTTGTCATTGCAAGAGACAAGTGTTTTAGCACATTTTCAGAAATCATCTCCATCTATAGGCCGCTGACACGCTGGTAAACAGATACATGAATGTGCCATAACAAAGAGGAAGATGTTGCTTGCAACAGTACTACAAAAAGTACAATGGCAAACACCAAGACAGTAACACAAAGGAGTTCAAGGTTGTCACAAAGAAAAAGCAGCAATATATATTAATCTAAAGGAGAACTGAGAAAAGAAAGCCAATGGGAAGGGAATAACTTCATAACGAAATAGAAAAATCACAAAAGGCTGATACATCTCTGTGCATGAAAGTCTCAGTTTCTGTCTCTCCGAATTTAAACACAATTCTGCAGTTTTCAAACTAAAACTCAGCATTTTTGAAAGTCTCTGTGTAATGAATCCTAAAAGTATCATTCATGCTATATGTAAAAGAAGTAAAAGCAGCATTTTCTAAAACAAAAAATTGGAAGTGTGGAAATGTGGAAAATCAAAAGATTTGATCTGAAACCCAAGCAAGCTCACATTAAAATACTGTAAGCAAGGTACAAATACTCAGTCTGCTGGAAGATATTTTAGTTTTCCTAAAACTGGTGGCACACTGGTTCCAGTAGGAGACACAGAAACAGCCCCATGCATCTAAATACATTAAAGCATGTAAGAGCATGTTTGTGGCATGCCTGCGTGTCGTGGTAACCGCGTGCATTGCCTAAATGTAGTGGAAGGACGCTGGGAAAATAGTGAGTGAATTTCTTGCTTGAACTTCTGATTTTGTGCTCGGGTGAGCGTGTCTGGAGGCGGAAACATTTGTGTGTGTGTGTGTGTGTGTGCGTTTCTGTGTGTGCTAAACCTCTGCTTGCAAGAAGATGGGGATGTTTTTTGATACAGAAATGGCAGCCCACCAGTGCACGTTGGTTAACTCACGCTCCTTGCTGTGTTACACACTCACACACACACACACACATAGCCAGGCATCTGCATGTGGCAGCATCAGTTGAGTCAAAGAAGTCTCATCACCCCTCCTTGCTATGAACTTATCTGACCCAGCCACACACACCTACACAAACAAACCACACGCACGGCAACACATAGGATGCAAACATGTATCAGTATCCCCAACAGGAAGCTAAACAGATAAAATATCACACACACTCGGCGCCCCTGTCTCATTTTAGCACACACTGAAAACACACACCTCCTCTCCTACCCCCTGAAGTGTAGACATTCACACCCCTCTGTGACTCTGACAACAGGACTCATCTGTCATCACACACACACACACACACACACACACACACACACACACATACACACACACACACACACACGCACTAATGCACACACACATGAACACACGCAAACATATAAGTCACACAGAAGACATAAGGGGAGAAAATAATGGTGTGTGTGTGTGTGTGTGTGTGTGTGTGTGTGTGTGTGTGTGTGTGTGTGTGTGTGTGTGTGTGTGTGTGTGCAAACAGCATGCACATTCCTGGAGCCGCTGACCCGGGCTCTGTGGGTAACCATGGTGACCAGTACTTCACCATGGAGACGACCGTTACTCCCTTTACTCGCCCTCCTCTCTTGCTTCCCCCCTCCACCCTCGGTCCCTACACCCCCACCCCACCGTGCTGTCCATCCTCATTTTTTTTCTGTTCCCACACACCAATGATACGAGTCGATCACCAAAACACAAGCCAGGTGTGCTCTTTAACACTGTGCAGCAATCACTTTCCCTCACTTCTCCTCCTTTCTTCTCCCCTTCCCCTGTCTCTCTTCCATTCTGCTTCCTATCTGTGTCCCTTCACTTTTTTTCTTTGAGTCTTGTGTGCTCAGTTCACTCTGAGACTATAATAGTTTGTTTTCAGGGATCCGACTTCCAGCTAAAATTAATTCATCCACCTAGCAAAAAGTAAATTGCTAAAAATGCACAGCGGAAATAGGTGCTGTGTTTTGTCATTACAGGGAACGATGATCTATCTTAGTCCCACCCACACCACCAGGTTTCTCACTGTTATCGAAAAAACTGGCAAACTTTAATGAGTGGAAGTGGTCTGCATAGTTTGTTCAAATTTAAAGTGGGTTCTGTGCATTGGCAGCGCCAAAGGGCAGCATTAGATAACAGCTGGAGGTGACATTTTTAAGCCACAACAACACCTTGATGTTAATCTGTGTGGCTGGTCTGCGGTTCTTTGCAATAAAGAAAACAAAGGGACTCCCTTTAAGGAAAGAGACTGACATGAGTGCAGCTTCCTTTTTCATTAAGAACACTGCTTTGTCACTTTATGTGAGTCAACACATTTCGCCGCTACCGATCATAGACGGCATTTAGATTACAGCTTCTTAATGACAATTAATGTGAGCAGGCTGTTCTGTTTTGCAGCTGCAGTTCTTGATACAAGCAGTGAAATGCGTGTACTGTTGCAATGTGGAGGAGGCACAAACTGATCAGGAGCATGCTCATCAGGTTTTTATTTTTTTGTGAGACATTTACTGGGCTTTACATGACAAGGTTTTTCTCCAGAATAAGTCGAATTCATGCTTATGTATTTTTTTTCTGGTCCTGTTGCTCTTTGGCTATGCTGAAGGATTATAGGCATTCAAACAGTGTGGAAGTTACAGAGAATCCTTCACGTACAATAAGCTGATTGGCTTAAAAGTTGGCTTGAATGGGAAACTGAACCACTTTGGAGTTCATCGCAAAGTAGAAGAAGTGTAAAAAAAAAAATACCAAAGAAAGATTTTTAAAAAAAGTCATGGCTTGCAAGTAGCGGCACCGGCTGCAGTAGACTGCAGAAACAATTTTCTCTACAGAGTGGGCTAAACTGACTGAATAATAAGACGACAGCATTAAAGGCTGGGTTACATATTTTAATACCACCTCCCCCAAGTAACGCAATCTTCAGATATCTGAGGAAAGGTATCTTGCACAAATAACAACTATGGCACATGCTACTGTGCACACTATCAAAGCACACTGACAACATAGAAAGGGTTTCTGTTTTTTTGTCCACACTAACATAAACGTTGCTCATTGTCTCGTGACTTTGTTGTCGTCCATAAAAATGTAGCTCAAGTTGAAGGAAAGGATCGGAGATCCACTGGGAGTGATCCAAACATAGCAGGAGCCACAAAGCGTTATAGCACACAGGTGTAGAGATCAGCTGGTGACCACCTGGAAACCCTTGGTCACCAGGGAAAAATGTATACTACCCTGCGGGTTGCAGACAGTTGCTGACTGTCGCTAGGTAAGGAGGGTGTTGCCGGGTGCGGCGGTAGTTTGCATGGAAGATGCCAAGTTGCGTGCAAACACTCACTAGCTAACCACAGAGTCATCTGAATGTTGAAAACATGCAACACAAACCAAAAATGAAAACCATTTACCTTTGAAGTAAAAGCCTTTACCACTGAAAGCAGTGCGATTCAAACTATGGGGCTTTCACTTCAGAGGCAACCAGTCTCTATTTGCAGTTTAAACAGTTTCTCCACCACTTAGCAAGTGTTTGTAGAATAGCTGGGTCTTACAACTATGAGCAACCAAAGCATGAGCATCATCTCATGGAGGATTTTGGTGCTGCTTTATCCTCATCTTTGCAACCACCTTCAGCAAGAGACAGCAAACAACCTACTGCAACTGCTGGCCAACCAGGTGGGAAAGACATTTTTCCCTAGTGACTGGTGGTTACTAGCAGCTCACAGACCCATCTCGAGGCCTGTGTGATTGGGGCTTTAATAACTGATTTAACAGCTGCCAACAACCACTAAAAACTGCTTGACATTGATTTGGGAAAGCTCATTTTTCTGCCGTGACTGCTGGTTGCCAGGCACTCACCAATTGGTCTATAGGCCCCTGTGACCGAGATCTATGGATATAATCTCAATAGGGGGCACATTTAAATCAGTTTTTCATTTTAAAGGCACAATAACAGACCTGTTTTGTACTTCACCTTGTACGTGGGACTTGAAGCTAGACGAGGCAGTGAGGATGTTTGAGAAATAGTAGATAAACTGTTGCAGCGGATGAAGCGATTAGCAGTAGTTAAAAAATAGTTACTGGATGTTATAATAGATTTGAAAGCTAACCCGAACCACTTCCAAGAGTGCTTAATGAGCTTAATCTGCTACTTAAAGTAACACATGACTAATTTTACAATATTTAGGGCCCGAGCACTGAGAGTGCGAAGGCCCTATTGTATCGGCTCCGTTTCTTCTTCTTTTCCTTCTTCTTCCTCTTCTTCTTCTTCTTCCTCTTCATCATCATCATCATTCAGACAAAACAAGGGCCTTTTTGAAGGCCTAAACATGCTCAAAAACTTGTAAAATTATGCACACATGCCAGGTCTGGTGAAAAATTTTGTATTTTAATAGTTTTACATATGAGCACTGGGAAATGGCTTTAGAGCGCCACCTATGCGTTGTTAAATGCAGCCCTACGAACACATCGTGTGAGCTACATGTATGAAATCTGGCACAAATGTGTACCATGCCAAGACGAACAAAAAAGTCATTCAATTTAGAAGAGAAGGTTACATTTTGGCTCCAATTTTGCCATTTCATTGCCTCGAACTTTTGCGAACTCCTCCTTGGGTTTTGATTTCATAACCTTCATATTTGGTCAGTGTCAGCTAGTGTCAACTACACACTTGGGTCATGTTAAATTGCGGAACTTTTGAGTTTTCGGGATACGGTGAGGCTGTGGGGCCAAGACGAATTTCAAAAAAAAAATGTATTGCCTCTCATTCTGTCATACATTGTCCGACCTGAACCAAAGACCACACGTATGATCAGGCTCCAGCCCTGAACAAATTTCAACTGCCACAATTGACATCAGGGAGAGTGCCACCTAGTGGGAACAGGAAATGTCATGTTTTACACTTTGGGGTACAGTATTGTGATGGGTGACATCTGCAACCTCAAATTTCTCCAGGAAAGCCTTAAGGAGTTGGTCTTGTTTTACAGTGAAAACTGTGACTTTTCGCGAAAGGGTGTGACCCCAGCAACATGGCGAACATTGATGTCTCGCCATGAAGAAACAAATTAGTATAACTCAAAGAAATCCAGACTGATCAGTACGAAACTTTACAGGCATGATGACAGACCCGCCCTGAACAGATTGATATGCCCATTGTCAGGAATAAGCACAGCGCCACCTAGTGGGAACAGGAAATGCCATGTCTTTCACTTTGATATACTGATTTTCACAGGTTCATCATGGCCACCTCAAAAGCGATGAATATCACCATCAGTCCCTCATGATGCTTCCGTGCAAAAATTTGTGACTTTAAACTGAACGGCGCACCCTGGTGGCAACGCGGTTCACCATGAAAGATGAAGTAGCTTTTGAGGGGCCTGGAAAGTTTAAAATGTCTTGAAATTTGGCCCACACCTCCAATGTGATGAAGGCTTTCTTGTTATGTGATTATTTTCATTGAACAGCGCAAAATGACTCCACAGCGCCCCCTACAAAACATCAGCCCCTGCTCTGTGTTTTATCTATGAGTCTGAAACCTGGTAAGCTTATAGAAGATATCAAGATGTACAAAAAAGTCTCTTGGAGCAATATCCCAAATCCAACAGGAAGTCAGCCATTTTAAAATTAATGTGTAATTTTGACGACATTTTCCCCTCTTTTCAGGCACCGTACTTTGACGAACTCCTCCAAAGGATTTCATCAGATTGACACGATCTCCAGTGCAGGGAATCTAAAGACCTTTGTGATGTTAAATTGCGAAGCTTTTTACGTTCAGGGAAACGGGGTGATCATGGCGGCACGTGGAGTTTCAATCACTCGCCAAAAAGCAGTAATCTGCTGTCACTCAAAAACACAACGTTCAATCTCTCCCAAAGGTCGCAGGCGCGATGAGACTCGAGCTCGGAAATGTTATTTATGCCATTTGTCAGTAATGGTTAGATCGCCACCTAGTGGGACGACTATAATCATGATTGAATGAGATGAAATGTTGGCTGGTGGTTAAATGCATGAATTCCATCAATGTGACATCAGATCGGACGTGCTGGTTTTAGGTGTTGGGCGTGGCTCGACGCGCCGGGGGTGCGAGGGCCCTCATAACGCTGCTTGCAGCTTTAATTATTTTTATTATTCAGGAACAGGCTCATTTTTGTGTAATCCAGCTGTTCGTGAGATAATGAGAAAACTCAACGAAATCCCTTCAACTATTCCTTCATCTTAGCAAACTGTTGTGCGGCACATTCCCAGAGTTCCCAGCAGTAATCTATAAACAAGTTTTTGAGATGTCCTTATAACTGACAGGCAAACAACACTGTAAACATTAACTCGATGTCAGCGGCAAATATCAGGCACGCTGCTAAAGGGCATTTGGGGGATTTATGTTACTATTTTGCCTGAGCTCGTACACAGCTCTTCCGCCCACACAGCTGTCAGCACTTCTTGAGTCACTACTTCCTGGCTTCAACACATTAACGTGACTGAGCCGAGTTTTGTGGGTTGTAATATGTGACCTTCACTCAGTACCTTCAGACAGGATGTCCTGGAGGTCTGTTACTGCGCAGACAGGCCAGACTGTCAGGAGTGGCTCATAATCATATAGTTATCAGCAGAAATCGTCCTCAGCAAATGTTAAATAAATGGGAAGTAAGAGAAGTCTTTCCTCAGCTGTCCTCTAAATTTAATCTGCAAGAAAAGTGATGAACCACTCCTTTGTGTGTCTGCAGAGGTGAACACCTTCTCTCTTCACCTGCTGTTCGCTGCACTTTCAAAAAGTCAATTTTTCTAAAATTTATAAAGGCAGGCTCATTTTAAGATTGATGACCATAGATCTTTGAAATCTTATTAAGGATACTGAATGGATTTTGCAGGCTTCCGGGTCAGAAAACTTGCCTCCTATAAAACACCACATAAAAAAGAAAAACCTCTGGATCGAAGAAAATCCGGAAAAATCTCAAATTGTACATTTTATAACAGGAAACCCTTTTTTCCTCTAAAGGCAGACAAACTAATCAGCACTAAACTTCCTGTTGGTTATTTATGTATAAAATGCTGCCATTAACAGAAGCCAGATATGAACCACAGAGGATTTATGCTCCCTAATAAATATGAATATCCATTTTGCCTGGGCTTTTCAGCTTTTGCAAACATGTGTTGATATCTGCTGGTATTGGCATATTCTTCACACCTTCACGATGGTGTGAAAGGAATGTGTCAAAGACACGGCCACTGCCATGTCAACGCAGCATATGTAATTCCAGCTGACTTACTTTGTTACATTTTTTTCTTCTCCTAAAAATCAAAATTATGCAAAGAGTACATGCATTCCTAAGTCAAGTTACTATATGTTAAAGAGTATGGGACGCTAAATAGTGTAAAACTAATTGTTATCCAGTATCTACAGGACCAAATAAACATTAGATTTCTGACAAAATAGGCAGTAATAGCAGATATTTGTCACATTTTGTAATCATTGTGCCAAAATGTTACTTCCAATTTTATTTATTTGTATCTATTCCATTTAAGCAAACATCCCTGCTGTAGATCCTCAGTCATCAGATCATGGTCTGGATCCGGACTCAGACCACAGGAAACACACATTGCGTTGTAATTCATCCCATGTGACTGTACTTTGCCAATCAAATCATTTTTTCAGAGCACGTGTGAAAACAGAAGACTCAGCAAGCAGTCGAGATGTAGGGCTTCAAAGAAGTCAGGGAAAAGGCAGAGAGAAAAGAGGCGTACACGTGATAGGTAGTTAAGAAGGTTGCTGCTGTGATGCAGTGTTTAGCACTGTCACCTCACAGTAAGGTTCTGGGTTTGAATCCTGAGGCTGCACCGCCCTCTCCGCGTGGGCCTTTCTGTGGAGTTTGCCCATGTCTGTGTGGGTTCTCCGGTTTCCTGCCACAGTCCATACACATGAATGAGGTTTACTTTAATTGGTGATTCTAAATGAAGCGTAATTGTGAATGCAAATGGTTTTCTGTCTCTGTGTTACTGCTTCGACAGACCTGTCCAGGGTGCACTATGTATCCCTCACCCTATGACAGCTATGATGGGCTCCAGCCTGCACAAGGACATTCCAGACCTTTCTTTTAGGACATTTTCTCTAACTAGACCTCCTTAAATTTTAATTGAACAGCCGTGTTGTAGATTGAGTGAGGTGCCTCAGCCATACTCTCTGTGGTAGCTGCTTGATTCTTTCTCTTCAGTTTTGCCAAGTCTTACTCTGTAGTACCCAGAATGCAGATGCTCTGCCTCCAAACATTTGATATGGTAATCCAAACTTCACACAAAAAATGTCCTGTCGGTTGAAACGGATGTTCTCCCTGTGCCTGCATGGGCTCCCTCCAGGCACTCTGGCTTCCTTCCACGGCCCAAAGACACAAAACGTTAGTTTAATTTAATTGGCGACCCTGAACTGGCCGCAAGAGTGAGGATGTGAGCAAGGATGGTTGTCTGTCTCTGAGAAGATTTCGACTGAGTTGTTTAAAGTTTTATCACAGATTTATGGCCCATAAATTTGTTATATAAGGTGAAAAATTTTGCCTCCGCTCAGTCCTGAGTAGTGTAAGCTTTCTTGCGCATCTCACTTTGTGTCCTGCACGGCATAGCTGAGCTTTTAATGAAGCTGAAATGCTGTTAAAAACAAAACATCGTGCAGCTATATATAGTACAGGTGAAATCTGGGGATTTGAATCAGCCTGCTCTGTCTCCAATCATATTATTGCAGAGAGGTGGCGTCATGCACGAACAAAGGTGACACCACAGGTACTTAAGTCTTCCATCGCTGCCCCCCCCCATCCCGTCTTTCTTTTATCTCATCATCTTTACTTCTCGCCTGCAGTCATCTTCCCCGTCTGTTCATCTGCGCCGTTTCGCTCCTCATCACCTACTTTTTTGATCTCCCGTCAAATGATCTCTGAGACCGGTTTTATCCCCAGACCATCTTCCCTCCCGTCGATCTGTCAGTCTCGCCTTATTCCTGATTGTCTGCCTAGTATTTCACTCCCTCTCTCTCTCTATCTACCTCCTGTTCTTGTGCTCATCTGGCTGCCTTTTCTCACACCGTCTTTCTGTTTTGTCCTCTTGTCACCTTCCCACACGTTTCTCTTCTTTTTTGACCCTCCTCGTGTTTTCCTCGCCTTTCACCGTCCTCTCCCTTTTCTCCCTCATCGTTTCTCCATTAAGCGACCGGTTTTGCTTTCGTCCGCTCCATTTAGCTGTGGCTCATCCTCTTCATCTGATGCAATTATATCAGATTTGATCTCCATTATGCCGTTTTACATTTTACATTTCTATTCAGAGATGACAGAAACTTGACTTCTTAACATAACCAGTGTGAAAGAAAGGCTACAAAGGCCGTTTATGGTCAATCTATTTTTAGGATTTCTGCCCAAACAACCAGCACTGTTGGAGAACATCATTGCTAATTTAATAAGTTGTTTTGAGGTGTATTAATCATTCCGTCTATTTTTTTAGCGTCTAATTCTTTCTCCTAATTCTCCCTTCTCTTTAATGTCACTCTTTCTTTACTTCTTATCTATAATTTCCTTATTGTCTTCTGTGATTAGCTTAGCAGTCTCTCCCGACTTCCATCAGGATGTTTTTTTCCTTTCAGGCTCTTTACCTCTTCGTCCTCTTTTTTCCCCCCTCACCATGTTTTTTTTCTCCTCGCTCTCTTACTCACTGACATTTCTCTCTCAGCGTCTCCTCCTTTCACTCTCTGAGTCTCTCTACCACCACTGGCTCTGCTTGCCTCCCCGCTCCTCGCACACACTTACGTGCGCACACCTTTACACACAGTCGCTCATTCATATTCCACCTGTGTCAGTCTCCTTGGAGTTGTCTGAGGGAATCAAATCCACCTTCAAAATTCATCTTTTTATTCTTTCTTATTCTCTCTCTGACTCAAGGTCTTATTCTTTCCTCTATTCTTCTCCTATGCCGCGCCTGCCGTGTGAGTAAATGTAATGATCTGTGCATATATATACACTTGAGATTTTTGTTGATTGCACACACGCGCACACACACACAAAAGCGCAACATAAATAGTGTTTATAGAGCACCGTCATTTGCATTCACAATCACACTGAGCTGCTTATGTGACCATCTCACCAAACTAAAGGCAAGGACAGTGAAAAATCAAAGACAAAAGCAGGATGGAAAAAAATCTGTCTTGTCGCTGTCGAGGACAGTCAAGGATGCTTTGAGCTTTAAAAGATAACAGCAGTGTTTTTTGATTGTTTGTGTCCTATTAAAAGGCGCTGTCACATATTACTTCTAGAAGCAAGAAAACAAAACTTAAAGTGGAGATAATATATGACTTGGAAAATGTTTTTTAACCTCACGGTGATAGTGAAGCATAACAACTGTCTCGGTCCATGGGTGATGCTTTTTGGTGCCATTATTCTTTTATAGGCCTCTTTTTCCTTTTACCCCCTGCAGTTACAAAAACGCATTTCCACGTTCAAAGCAGTAGTTAAGAGAAGTGTAATGAAAATGTCTCATTTTGTTTCATATCAACAACTTTTTGGTTATTGGTTGATTGATTTGTCACAATAAACCAAAACAGCTAAAAAGAATGAGCTGAGAATTATGATGCTTGATAAAGCTGCGGGTTTCTTAAATATGCAGATGTCAATTCTCTGTATGAGCCTTTGATTGTACTCTACACGGAGGAGGAAAATGTAGTTACTGTAGCCGATAACTACGGTTTTCTGTAGAGAAAGTTTGCTATTTGACACTTTTTTAAAGTGTTTTCAAGCAAAACTATGGTGCCACATGTCTCGCTTTCATTTAACTTGTTTTGCATAAAATTAGTGGGTGTATCACTGCTTTCTCCTGCTTTGTTTTCTTTGGTGCTTACCAGTTACAGCGTGACACCCAGCAGATTGTCTCAGATTTTAAAATGGAGCTGGGAAAGTGCCACATATGAGTCACCCCTTAAATCAGTGAGGACTAACACGCATCAAAGTTTTTGCATGCGGTAAGTATGAAAATTGTTAAAAATGCTTTAACAGTGTTAAGCATGGGACATAATGAACCTTTGGTTTGAGTGGATTAGCCTGAATAGCAAAGGCGCAACATCGCAGCAAACATGGTTGACCCTGACATCACTTCCTGGTAATGGCAAAACAGCAAAAAGTGACTCGTAGATGGACAAGCATTGGCTTTGGTCCCTTGCAGAATATCAACTACATTATTGCAACGAAGGAACCTAATGAGTCTGTCGTTGTTCTTTTAAAAAATAACTAATTGGGTTAGCAGGTGGTCGTTATGTATACATTTGTGGTCGGATCTTTAACTCTTCTTTTTTCAGGGTGCACACACCTTTAGTGACTTTACAAAACAAGGATTGGGTGCGTAAGTTTAATATGTATACATGCACTTTTATGCTATTTAATTTTATATGCATTTAAATTCTGTGTCATTTGCTGCTAGGTGAACACGGTGCCTCTCTTCTCTCTTAAACCCAACTCAATAGGGTTGAGGAATGCCCTCAAAAGCATCAAATCACAAGAATGTGAGTTTCAGTTACTTTTGAAGTGCAAGCTTGTTTTGCTTTTTATTTTCTCTATCAAGAAGGTTTTAGATTCCTTTTATTGCAATCCTTCAGTGAATAGTAAAAAGCAATCCTTGAACACAAACTTTCTCTTGCTAGAAAGTCTAACAGAGATGTTCAGGCGATGCTCGAGATGCACATTGAATTGACGTCTAGGTACGTCGTGGTATTTTTGACTGTGGCTACACGTCAAGAAAAAAATGCCAGCTAACAGTCATCCAATGTCAGAACATTAGCTCGGATATGGAACCACAAAGTCAAGCTTAGCCACAATCCCAGCAGATCAGTCTGTCTCTACCAGCGCTGATAGCTCAGCTGATACCCTGCTTTGAATCCACTTGCCCATCCTCACATACTGCAGGGCACAATATTTGAGTTAGAGTTGCTTTACATCAAGCTGCTTTGCAAACCACCTCCAGCCCAGTTCCTCCTTTACATCATTTGTCAGACTTAATTAATGTCATGCCAGTTGTCACTGATGCCTGTTCTATGATGTTATTGGGAGTCTGGCTGGTTCTCTCCCTGCTTCTGCCTTTCCACGTATGCACATGAAAGGGATGAACTCATAGTGCCAAATATCCCCTTTATGCGTAGTGTATCATATTTGATGGATACTGTTTTTGTGAGCTTTTAAGACTTCTACATCATCAGTGTGATGTTGATGTTCTGCCTGAAATATGTTAATAAATTGCACAACATGTTTTTAAGCAATAAAAAAGCGAGATGTTGCAAATAGGATAGAAATTAAAAGTCATATATGGAAATTAAAATGAATTCATTTTTTAAACAAATTTGTCAGATGCGTAAGTAAACTCTCCATTTTCATAAAATTTGACTTTAAATTTGGCTTTAAAGGATATAAATCACATCAAAATTGAGCTCCTCTGTGTTGTATTTCTTTATCGTTGCTCAGATATATATTGGATGCAGAGAGTGACACATTTTTCTGAGCAACTATACAGTTATGAGAAGGGCAGTTAATAACAATTGTATGTAGGATGGCAACTCTATACCCGGGCATTTGTTTGGGATTTATTTTTGCATTCACTGCTAGATAGAAAGGCTTGATGCTCTGAGCTCTCGTTCTGTGACTAACACACCACACCAGTTAAATTTACCACTATAGCGAGTCATTTTTACACCCCAAAGCTGATGTTTTCTGGAAAATATATTTGAAACAACTGCTTCACACCTTTCATCCAAGCTGAATGATGTGACAAAAAAATTACACAGAAGAAGCAGATTCCCAGTTTGTCTCAAATGTCTAAACCATTCCCGTCTAAACCAGTTCACGTCCTATATGAAATGCCAGACTGCCACATAACTATGTATAAACCTTGTAAAAATCCCTACATGGATCGAAGAATGTAAATAAACTTAGAACAATTTGAAAATGAACTGAAATAACCAAAAGTGACCTGCGGCCATTGTATAGTCGCAAGCACTGAAACGTCAGCAGTCTATTTCCAACTCTGTTGTCCTTCCGTTTTTCAAAAACAACAACTCGATCCAGCGAGAGACCAGCCTAAGATAAAAACAACCATTACAGCCACAGCAGAGGAGGCTCAAGGAAAAAAAAAAGCATTTAATGCATGCAATGAAAAAAACGTTACAGCAAGATGAAAACATTGCATCTCCTCTCGCATCCTCTGTGATCAAGCAGGATGCTTGCTTGATTAACCTGCTTTTATGTTCATTTTATTTAACCAATCATCTTCATACAGGAGCCATTAGGTTGATGTGCAGCAGCACCTTGCGTTTGCCTGTTTAATAAGTAATATCCATGACTCACCATGATCAAAACAAACGCAAAAGTGAGAACTACTTAATTGCGAATTCAGGCATATGTGAAAAAACGACAACAACAAACAAACCAGCATGCAGACCCGAGGTTTTTCTAGCGGAGGTGTGGTAGAGTGGTTTGGCTCTGATGCACACTTTTTGATGCTTTGCAATCGAATATATGAAAGAGGAGATCGGGCCATTTTCCCCATTGTTTAGCTGTTGCACGTCATTCGCTTCATTCGCTTATACATTCAGTCGTCTGAGCATGAATTGTGTTCCATCATTTCTGTCTCTCTCTGTCTGACAGGCTGGTCTCCCAGTGAGGAGGGAAATGAAGCGAGAGAAGGAGTGATGTGTAGAAATGAGTGAATAATCATTCACTGGGATCCAAAGATTATTGTGTAACAGAGTGTGTTGGGATGGCTGCTGAAGCGAACGGTGAATTTGTGTATGTGCCAAAGTCCTTTACATGTTTATATGTGCTGTTACATGTTTCGCGTGTGACACTAGCAAAATGTGAGAGTGAGGAAGAAAGGAGGGGGGTTGTGCGTGTGGCTGCATACATCAACATTTGTCCACGTGTGTGTGTGTGTGTGTGTGTGTGTGTGTGTGTGTGTGTGTGTGTGTGTGTGTGTGTGCTGAACTGATGGTAAATAGAGATATTTACAGCATTTGTCTTCATGTGGTAACCATGACGACATCACAGTGGGAAAGGCTATCTGTCTCAATGCATTATGACATCAATGTTTAACCCTCAAAACAGCCACACATGTACACGCACATACACATTTGCTACAAACACGGCATTGAATACAGATGGTAAACACACACACCATGCATTTACATAAAAATGCACACATGATGCCAGTCTGCACGTGTAGTCCCCTTCAGCCTGAGTTAGAGACACACACACACACACACAGCCATGAAGCATGCACATTCAAGTGGAAGAAAACCTGTTAACACTCAGAGGAATGCTAGTGTCTGAAGTACACTGAAAGTGTATCATAGAGTGGTAATGCTGTATATGAGTGTGTGTGTGTTTTTGTGTGTTGTATTTATTTAAGTAGATGTGGTGTGGGGAATGTTTAATGTCAGCTCTCAGGTTTGGTTTGATTACAAAAAATGTTCAATTGATCTGCATCTGAATATATTCAGATTTCTGCTTATCATTTAACAGGCATGAAATGCAAACGTCTTTTTTTCATATTTGCTTTGTTAACCCCCCTCCCCCCGCATAAGTGTATCACATTTGATACATGAGCTCATCACCCATAAATAAATAATTTTTAATGGATTGTACGATACATTATTAAGCTATAAATTGCAAAAAAGAAAAAAGAAGAAAAAGAAGCCAGATATAGCAAATACAATACAAATACAAAAAAATTAATTAAAAAAAAAAAAAAGAAAGAAGAGGCTCAAGAGCTTTAAGGGGTTAATTTCATACACTAATGCTGAGATAAAGGAATAGTGTATTTGTCTTAATCACAAAATAGATACCAGTGGAATTTTCAGGGCATCTAATCTTTTCTCAGATGCTAAAATACTGAAAATTAAGGCTGCCTGTGTTATAAAGTCTTGGGATCAACAAAGTCACTAAGATTCATCTTCTTCAGGCAATAGCTACCTGTAGGAAATGTTATGCTAATCTGTCTAGTAATAATGTGGTATTTTGTGTAAAGTGATGGTCCACTGCACTAAATCACAAAATTATAGTGCTGGTTTTTTAGGGCCTGATTTGATTAATTCTACTAATTCTTGGTCAAATATTGTTTACAGTCAGTGCATCTCAGTTTTTTCTTTTGCATTTGGAGTATAGTCTTTGTACCGACTGGTAGGAGAGGTGTGAGAAAGCTCTACAGAACACAGCATGGGAATTGCTTAGTCTAAGAGGTCAACAACCATTAAATACATTTACCTTGAATCAAGCACATTGTCCTAACCTTAACACCATAATGTTTAACAGTTAATACCCTCAACTTGAAGGATAACCACCCAACACTAGAAGTACCCACTGATGTTTTCTAGAGACCTTTGAAAGATAGACTCTCAGAAAAGATGTGTCTTACCCACTTTTTGTGTTCATGTATTTTAAAACACACACACACAAATAATTGAGCACATTATTCTCCAATCACGTTGCAATCTGTGTGCACCATTATTCTATTTTTAACTGTCATAAAATGATCATTGGTTTCTTTTGGTGTGAGAGCTGAGGCGAGGAAAGAAACGAAAGAAAAAGACAGGAAAGTCAGTCATTCGGTTAAAGACATTCAGCAAAATAATATTCAGGTCACAATTTCTAAAAATGTATTCAATAGAAAACAGTAACTAGCGCATCCTAATGTGAGACTTTCCCATCCCCTTATTGAAAGATAAAAATGATTTACTGATGTTTTCCCGCTTTATATAGATGTGTGTTAATCTTAGCAGAGTTGTGTTTTTTCTACTGATGATTTTTTTACAGTTAGAACTGCAGTAAATTATTTTAATTTACTCAGTTTTCATGCAACCTTTGGAAGCTTTCCATGCCACATCACCCTGTTTGAGTCTTTCTGTTGGAGCTATTTTATTTCTTCAAGAGGTGCAGTAGTGAAGGGAGTGGAGTCGGATGCTGGGGGTCTGGGAGGATTTGTGGCTCCCAGAGTGGAGGAAGAGAGGAGGTAGGTCTGTGGGCAGGCTGGGTTCTGGAGCAGGGTAAAGAGCATGGTGGTTTGGGTCCAGAGCATATTGAGTCTCACAGAGGTGGGGAGCAATGTGGAAGGTGCAGGAAGCAGGGCCAGTTGAGAGTGGGAAAGTGAAAAAAGAGAAACAGGAGAGTTCTTCTGGTGGTTGAGCAGGTAGATAATAAATTCATGAAGGTAGGTATAACAGTTTGGCAGAAAATCACGGCCACAACCGGTCCTTAAATATGGAGGTCTCTAATGAATTATTACTTCCAGATGCAGGGAACAGAAAGCCCAGGAAGGTAGCTCCACCAGAAGGAACCTCCCAAAGCTTCCTGGAGAGAAAATGGTACAAACCCCCCAGCCTGCCCTCAATGCTGACATAATAGGTTATATTGTGGTTCTAAACTGATGTGGTGTGAATGTGAGCATGAATGGTTAAACCTGCAACTGCTAAGATTGTATGGTGCTTCTCACCCTGTGATAGCTGGGATAGACTCCAGCAACCATATGTGGGTTAAGTCCCAGTTGGACATGTCTACTATGGCTGATAAAGAAGAGAAATTACGATGACTGTTTAAAACGTATACATTGAGAAATAAAGGATGATCTGATATCCTCGTGTTGGTGTTGTTCCCAGACCATCATGAAAATGTTGTTCCAGGTTCAACATTGCAAGTGACCAATCACATTGTTGTGACGTTATTCTTTTGCGCGCCAAGCCATTCGTGCATTTATGAAATTCCAATGTTGCAAGGACAATATCAATTCTGCTTAGCGTTTATTAAAGGGTTAGGGTTAGGGTCAGGGTCCGTTGATCGGCGGACAGAGGCGGTTTCACGCAGCTTTAGTACAGTTTTTTGTTTTACGCCGGTTTTTCCCGAAGTCGCAAAAATATGACGTCACAACATTCTGATTGGTCACTTGCAATGTTGATCCTGGAACAACATTTAGTATGATGATCTGGGAACAACACCAACACGAGGATATCAGATCAACCGAGAAATAAAAGCATTTCTGATCGTTTGATCTCAGTGACTAATTGAGCACAACCTTATTCTTATAGATAGGAATACTGGACAGAGCTATTAGTGCTATCGTTAGCTTTTTTAGTCCAGCACCAACATTCATTACAAACACTTCTGCAAGCCATACTTGCTTTTGCTTTTCCTCTGTAATATCTCCGCAATTTCAACCTGTTGGCAACACAGTCGGGAGCATTGTCACTGCTTTTTGTGAAATGTAGAAAATTGCTAAGTGAATCACAGTTAGACAAATCAAGTTTAGGAGGGAGGGGGGGGAAATGAATCGCAACACCTGATGTGAAAATATCTTTTGGCATGCTGTAAACATTTCAGGCTGATGATATCTAACAGCGTAAAAGAATCTGAGGGAGGGCTTTTCCCCTGATAATACACAGGTGAAGTCATTTTTCCAAACACTATCCATCTTGCTGTGTGTAAGAGAGAGAAAGAGACAGATTGTGTGAGATAGTGCAGGTGTGTGGGTGACGGAGACAAGAATTGGACAGCGAGATAGGGAATGAGAAAGTGAACAAGAGAGAAGGAGAAAAGAAAAAGAGAGGGAGAGAGAGTGAATCATTCCCTGAACAGACCACCTCGACAGCGTGATATCAGATGCATTATTTGATGATTGGATCGCTGGCTACAAAAGCTGATAGATCTCCGCCTGAAATTGATTTCTGTCTGGATGTGACTCACACACACACACACACACATGCGCGTGCACACACACACAGAAGCTATGGGACTGAACGCCAGGAGAAACTAATTACCAGTTCACAGAGTGTCTAAGAAACCTGAACCTCAATGAAAACACCTGAAGGACTGGCAGGCTGGCAACTAGAGACAAAATAAATTGGGAAATTAATGTTCTATTATTGGAGTGAAAGCATGTGTGGGCTGGGATTTTCACAGAGTCTGATGATTTGATCCTCTTTATCGTCACTTTTGATCCTTTTCAGAGGGCAGTTTTATTGAACTATGAAAATTAATACAGTTAACACTGTTACTGTACAGCAAGCTGTAAACAACACTGTGCAAATGATTATTCTGGCACTTCAGGCAGTGCGGGAACATTTTTTAACTCGTTTAAGAGTTTCTTAACTTTAAACTCAATTGTGCCATCACTTTGATTTTCATTTTTACTTTAACAATATTTCTGAGTTATACAAGCTACAGCTTGTGCTACTTTTGCAGTAGTCGAAGCAAAACTTAGGCGTGGGAGGAGTTCCATGAGGCCGTGAAGCAAGGATTTCGGACAGCAGTGAAGTGAATCGGGAGAACCACCCTTGCTCATGCTGTATACAGTAGGGATGGAGTGCTACTGACCTCAGCTGAGGATAACGTCATGCAGTGGAAGGAATTCTTCGAGGGTCTCCTGAACCCCACTGACACATCCTCTGTGGAGGAAGCAGAGTCTGAAGACTAGTGGGAGGACTTATCCATAACTATGGCTGAGCTCACTGCAGGTAGTTAAAAAAAACTTCAATAGCCAGGGCTCTGGTGTGGGGTGGACGGGGTGCCCCTGAGTCACTTAAGACTTTAATTGTTGTGAGGCTGTCCCGGATGATGTACCTCTGCAATATTGTGTTAACGTTGGGGTGACCACCTTTTTAGGACAGGAGGGTGTGTTCCACCTTCACAGGGAAAGTCAACACCGGAGTACTGGAGAGGAAATCCTCTCCATTAGTCAGACATCAGATCCAATAGAATAACGTCCTCATCTTGTTTTGGTTGTGGAACACAAGACCAGCTCTTTATCTTCTTGAGGGTATTTGAGGATGCATGAGAGTTTTCCAGACCAGACATCCCTTGTTGGAAGTTTTTTTTTAGAATATGGGGGATAGGGTCTGTTGTTGAGGACTATTCGATCCTTATCCAACTGAAGCGAGAACTTGGCAAGTACTGCTAACAATAACTCAGGTTATTACTGATTAAGTCATAATCAGTTACCTAGGTGCAGCCAAGATGCGGAGCTCGTTTAGGTCTCGAGTTCCTATCTCTGCCTTTCTTTACAGTACAATTAAAGAGTGCAGAGCTATGTGCATGTGTATATCTGCTTGTATATGTGTATGAGAAACTGTATATGCGGTGAGTAGGGTTTCTGAGCTGTTGAAAGAAAGGTCGGTTAAGCCAGAGTGGTGATAGGTGTGATTAGAGATGAAGATTTTGGTGGTGCCATCCGAATGTACATGTTACACATCAGTTGTGTTTTACTGGGTTCATCGAGCGATGACCTCCAGCATGCAATGGGGCGGTTTGCAGCTGAGTGTGAAACAACTGGGATGACAATTAGCACCTCCAAGTACGAGGCCAAGGCTCTCAGCAAAGGACGTGTCAATACGTGCGATGTCTGCAGAACTGCAGATGCTGTAGCTGAGTATGAAAGCAAGCCTTTCGATTTACTGATCAATTTATGTTCCTACCCAAATAAGATCTGAAATGAGCTTCCTTTTAAGTGTCTGGACTCTTCTTTAGAGACTGGTTAGAGAGCTCAGTCATCTGGGAAGGACTCAGAGTAGAGTTATTACTCTTCCACACTTAAAAAGAGGCTAGTAGAGCGAATTTGGTGCATCTGACTAGGTTGCCTCCTAGACACCTATGAGGTGTTTCAGGCATGTCCAACTGGGTGGAGTCCCTCAGGTAGAACCAGAAGAGCTGGAGGAGGTTGCTAGAAAGAGAGAAGTCTGGGCATTTTGTTTTTTACATAGCGTATTGTTGTACAAGTGTGTGCAACATGGGTACGTTACTGTCCAGCCTCATGCATGTGTGTGTGTTTGTGAATTACATCTGACAAAGTATATTAACAGAGATAATAACTGTAATGATGTATAAGCATGAAATATGGATATCATGCTGAAATTATATAACAGAAAAAATAGAGTTATGCTCACAGACGCTCTCTCCACCTGCCTGTTTTTATGCTGAGTGTGTTTTATATTCCAAAAAAAGAGAGAGAGCACACATGAATTTGATTAATAGTTGTTTTTTTTATTGGACAGAAGCCTCGCTCTGTAGCAGCTGGGATAGGCTGCAGTTTCACCCTATGACCCTGATCTGGACAAGTGGAAGAAGGCAATCCTGTGTTTATTAGTGACCCACTATTAGCAAAAGTCCCTTTAGGCCCTACGGCATTACATAGTGTGGCCATAGCACTACACCCCAGTGTTGCTGATGTTGCTTGGCCCCACACACAGGAGCTTTTCTGTTTAACAGGGATAATGGATACAAAATTAGTGCACTAGATAAAGCCGAAAACCAATTTAGTGGGCTGTTGGTAATTAGAGAAGAAGTGAAAATGACTCCATCATTACCTTTTAGGATGACTGCCCTCTCCTTTAAGCCAAAATTTGCTAAAGTTCACTGGGCAAACTTTATAATAAAATTAATTATGAGGGGCTGCAGTTTGGATAAACCAAAGTTGAAAGTCTAACAGGAAGAAAATGGGACTCACTGTCCAATCTAGAAACAGCAGCTGTGCTGGAAGTTTGCAGGATTGGCCAAGGAGACTGCCTTTAAAGGCTTATTTTCCCAATCAGGTAAGTTGTTTGACATTTTTGAGGTTAACTTTATGGTCACATCTCGTCGCTCATAGTTTGTAAGCAGTATGTGTTCAAATGTTTTCGTCTATAAAAGCAAAGCCATTGTTACACTTGACTGTGCAGACAGATCAAAGAAAATTAGTACATTTCTTTAATGATTTTAGTTCTAATGAAAAAGCTTGTACTTTATTAACTGAGCGCATTTTCAAAGAGCAGGATTAACAATCAGCGAAAAGGGTGATAAACTCAGTTTAGGTTCACCGCAGCATCTCTGCTCATGTATAGGAGTAACATTAGTGGTGGTCATGGTGATGCTGTTACTGGTAGTGCGTGCGTGTGTGTGTGTGTGTGATGGGTTGGGGGGTTACCTCTCTGTCAGAACACTTCTGTCACACTCGGTAATGATCAAAGCTCTCCCTGGGACCCCCTGCCGTACACACTCACACAACCAGTCAACTGGACAAAAATTGCTCAGCCATGCAGCCGACACTCCACACGGCTCATGCAGGATCTCACACACACACATGCACTCATACATGCACACATACATGCACGCATTCAGCTTCGCGTCTTTCATGCCTCCAATTTTTAACCTTTTTTTTCTTTACACTGCGCTGCGTAGGCTCCTTCGGTTTCCAGTTAAAAGCTCCATGTGTAATGTATCACCACTTGTTGTCTCCCTCTCCTCAGCGGCATGCACATCTCTCTGCTACACTTGATTTTTTTTTTCTTCTGCGTCTCGTGCTGCTTCACAGTGTCTTTCTTTAAATTCATTCCTACCACACTCACTTTGAGATTCACTGTTTGAGACTTTTTTGTTCAGCCTGTTTGCTTTCCTGTTCATTGAATTTCATCGATTCTGTCTCTCTAACTTGTGGGCTTTTCACTCCTTATTTGTATTAACTTCACTATTTTCATGCTTTTGACATCTTATAGATAATTCATGTTGTTACTTTGCTGCTTTTCTCTGCTGCGTTATACTCACACTTTTATTTCCTACTTTGTTTTGCATGTCTGCTTTAAACAAGCTATGTTATCACCTGCTAACACCCACTCTCCCTATACTATAGATGGTCTTATTGTACATATTTGGTCATTAAAACTGGAGAACTGCTCTAATCCCACAGTCACATAAATTTGCTAAAGTGATTTCTAATCTCACTCTGCACCTTCTCTCCTTTTGTCCTTACCTCCCTCCTTCAGTCTTGCTGGGCTCACTTAAACTTAAACTGCCTCTATTTTGTCAATTGATTGCAACATCACCTAAAGACTGCACTCATGGACCTTAATCTCCACAATTACTAATTGCCCCTCCCTCTCCTCATCATGGTGAACCACCGCTTCACTTTTACGTCTCTTTTACTTTTTTAGGCAGAATGGGCATCCATCGCACCTCCCTTCACGTCCGCATCCCCCCTCCTCTGGGCCGGTGAAAGGCCGCAGAGCAGCAAGGCAGGAAATGGAGCAGAGCGACGCGACAGCCCAGCACGAGACTGGAACCAAACCCGCACGCGCAAGCACACACATCTGCACCGATGTGACAAAACCACCGAGAAGCCCCATTTGTTTTCTAACTCGTTGCCCCCGGAGATGCTTTCCTCGATTACTAACAACTGATTATTCCCCACATGTCTGTCATGCAGAGCCAGAAATGCTTTGAGTCCCACATGAGTAAATATTTTGACCTCTGACTGCACAAACTCTATTATCTTTGCACAAGCTACAAGCTTTTAAGTGTTAAACTTAAACTCCACTTGAAGTGAACCTAAACGATAGACTTGTCATCTGCTTGTTTTCGACTTGAGCGCAAGTCTTTTTCTAATTTTAGCATAATTATTTACTCAATTGACTAAAGTGTATGTATGCTTATATAGATGTGCTTCTGATGCATTAGGCAGTTGCACAATTGGCTGTTGTCAATCCGTGAGAGTGATTTGATAAATCAGTGGGTACAATCTAGACTGATAAATAATGAAATTACTTTTGCTTTTCTTGAGTTATTTAAACACGAGTTATAGAAAGTGTGTGGAAAATCAGGTTGTATGACGTGTAGCACGCAGTGGTAGTCTCCGTCACCTGCTCCTGACTTCTTAAAGTACTCTGAATGGTGATGTGAGGGTGCTGCCTGCACCGAGCAGGCAGGAAGGGGGGAGCCCGCATGATCCCTACTCCAGGCGAATTAAAGACTGTTTCATGTCGGATCTGACCTGTTATTTATGGTCAGCTTTTTTTTTTTTTTTTACAAAGAAAACAATTTATAGATGGATGTAGCCACAGACTGTATACAAAAGATGGATGTAGCCACCTTGCCATCATCTTCTGGTTTTTAACTCCTCATTTTCGATACTCCTACCCATTGTGGGCACTGCCAGGTATGTTTTTGGAACCAAGATGTGGATGATTTGAGAATGTGGAGTCCTAAAACACACCAAAACTAAAGCACTTCTTTGCCTCGGGAGCAAAACATATTGCTCCAAAGTTCCAGCAACACCACAAACACAGGCTGTGTAGACTGAAGCAAGTTATTTAAAAACTAGAAGGTAATTCTGGCTGCTCCTTTATTTCCCAAGTGGTCACTCCAGCAGATTGATCTGCATGTTTGGTTTGGCACAGATTTACACCAGATGCCCTCCCTGATGTAACCCTCCTATTTATACAGACGTGGGGCATTCATAAACATCCTCTAAGAAATATAAAGATAAGGGATTAATAAATAGATATTCTTGAATTTACAGTATAGATGGGGTAAGGGGGATGTGTGTGACATTATTGTACATGACAAATCTAACAGTTGTGGCAGCAGTCAGGTGTCAGGTGGAGGGCTTACACAGGCTCTGCTGGAGGTGGAGATTCTTAATGGCAGGAAAGCTCTTGGTAATGATGCTCTCTGCCGCCTCTACCACACTCTGTAGTGATTTTCTGCTGCTGGCAACTCCCATATCAGACTATCATGCAGACCATCAACTGGCTCATTAGGAGTGCAATAGCTTGTGACCCTCCCCGACATTTTAAAATAAAGATCAGAGCTTTCAAATATTGTTAAGGAGGTATAAAAATTGGAATTTAGAAATTAATTTACATATGTATAATATATATTCTTAGCGAAGGCCTCTATTCTTCTATATGATCACCCTGAAGAACTTTATTTATATTGTTTTGAGCTGCGACACGCCTTACATCTGACACTCACAGTGTTTTAGAGGCTTCTCCATGCTGAATTTTGGGGAGAAGAATGCTGTGCAGGTACTAAGAGGATGAGCCTGGATTTTTTTACACAATAAAAATAGCCTGGTCTAAATGCACACAGGCTGTTTCTGTGTTGCTGGTTAAACAGGGGCAAATGTAAAAACATGGCACTATACTGCCTGGCATAAACTATCACCAAATAATGCACCAAAAACCTAAATTACGCTGAAAAACCCAGATCACTAACCTCAGTCACTCACAGATTATACTTTAGCTGGCTGGGGCTGACTATGCACTGTATCCAGAACAAAGCAGGCAGACAGTTAAAAAAAAAAAAAGAAAGAAAAAGAAGGGCAGAGAGGATAAAAGAGCAAGTGAGAAACCCACAGAGGATGATTAAAAAAAAAAAAAAAAAAAAGCCTGCTAGTCATCGGCTCTGTGGAGCTGAAATCCCCGCTCTCAGCTTTCTGGCTGGTGAACAAGCAGAGAGCCACAATGGCTAGCAGATTTCCCCGGATTTGGAGCACAAAGGGTGGGCAGTCGTCCACCCAATAACCCTCCATAACCCTCCCCACCATCACTCAGTCACATGCATCCCTCCTTGCATTGCCCCCCTCACTCCATCCACATGGCCGTTCATCCAATCTACTATCACTGGTCGCATTTCAGCTTGCAGAATCAGTGGCCGTCCGGCTGGAAAACATGCATTAATGTATGTGCACACTCTCATCTGTGACATCTGTCACTGTCCTGCCAAGCAACAATGTCACAGCTGTAGTAATTGGAGTTTTGCTCCAGGCACACATGGTCATATGTCTTTGTGTTACTGTGGCTGTGAGGAAAATTACAGCAGTTTTATAGTTTCATTAATCCTACTCCTAATTCTGATTTTAGCCAAGTTGAGCTCAAGTTTTAAATCTCAACTGGGTTTAAATGACCAGAACTTTGCACGAGTGTCATCTGTATCAAATTTGAGGACCGTAGCACACTCTCACTAACCTTCCATTAACTATGAATATGTGTTTGTAAAGTTTTAAACTGCGAATTCAACTTCAGCCTTGTCGCTGGCTCATTAAAAGTTACCTGCTCTCACCACACATGGACCAGGCAGAGGAGAGCCTGTGACCCATTTCTAGTCCCCTCCCTTAGATTAAGAAACTCTTGGCTTCAGGTTTATAGCAGCCAGGTGTTTAGTGCTCTTGAGCTTGGCATAATCATTAGGTTGGTTTCAGACAATTTAACAATGAGACGATTAAGCTCAATTAATGACTAATGTCTAATGTCTCCGGCACTGTTATCTTCCAGCCTGAAACGAAGGTACGGAGACGGCAGCAGGTGGCTGAGTGGAGCACATCGATGGAACGTCCGCTAAGCCAAGTACTGCTACCAACTGTGTGTGTGTATCTGCATTTCCATGAGAGTGTGTGAAAACCTGACTCTAATCACCAGGATTGTGCCACTTGTGTTAGCCATGACAGCGATAGTAATTGCAGCAACATTTGGCTGCGGTGGTAATAGAAGTGTGATGAGCAGCGGGCAGACTGTGGGACTGATCGCCTCTTCAGAAGCCGACTTTAATAAGACATCTTTAATAAGGCTGAGCAGAGTGTTTTTTTTTAAAAAAAGTAGTTTTGATCTTTGATTTTTCTTGTTTGAGTGAAAGTTGTGCATGAAAGAAGCAGAGAAGTACAAGGAGACTACAAAGCTGAGTTGTGAAGTGTATACAGTACAGACTCATCCATAGACTTACTTATTTACTTACTTTGAGCTTTAACTGATCATAAGGATGAGATGATGAACTACAAGCGTAACTGAAAAGAAACATTTACTGTTTAATTATTGATCAGATCTGATGTGCGAACCTCTGAGAATCCTTTGAGGAAAAGATGGCGAAACTCTTTGGAGAGATGGATGTCTGCAGTAGTTTGCTCTGTTTCCTGATATTGTGGCCTAGTCTATGTTAATGACAGGAAATGGAGTAGGTGTAATGCAGGGTGATTCCTGTGGTTTTGCATCTTTTAGCTCATTAACTAGAAGTCAGGTATTAACCACATCGCTGACAACAATTTCTCAAAGCACAGGTGCTGATCTACTTTGGAGGTAGTCATTTGTTTTAATTAATTTCATTACACTCTCAGAATCACAATCTGATGCCAACACACAGACACGTAGACCTGCACTGATACTAAACAACCTGCAGGAAGCCCCATTGCTTTTCTAACTTGACGTCCTCGGGGATGATTGAAGTTTTGTATAAACTAAAAGTGCTCAGAATACCTCCTCAGTAAATGTTTTGACCTCTCTTTGCACGCTCTGTGGCTGCAGAGTTTTAGCCGATTATAAATCTTCGATATTTTCAGGACTGCCTCCAACTTCTACAGGCTTGTCAGAGTTAAATTTAAAATTACTCAGCTTGAAGTGAAGCTGGACACTCAAAGGCACTCAAACTGAAATGTGCTCAGACTTGGGCATCAATCAAAGAAAACAGTAGGCTGCTAAGAACCCAAATTTTGATGTAAAGCATTTCAATGAATCTCAAACTTTTATGTCTAGCAAATGTGTTAATGCACATTCTTCTGTGGAGAGATTTTGGCTCTTCTAACTCCAGGTTCAGGTCGGCTTTGTGCGTGAAAGTCTTGATAATAGCAGCTTGAACAGCATAACAAAGCATTGTGAAGTTGCACTGAGAGTAATTTAGTGCCTTGATCTCCGTTTCATGGTCAGCTCTTGGTTTGCTAAGGTGGAATGTCATCAAATGTGCTACAAAAGGTTCCTTTATGCTTTTATACCACAGTAAGACTACAGAAAAGAGTGCTCGGAGGCCACTACATAACCAAAGTTATTGCGACCGTGTGTAGTGAACTTGTGATCTTGTTCCATTTGATAGGTCTGCAACTACCCACAGTCAGATGTCACCTTCAGACCAACTTTAAAACTGGATCAACTTATAAACTGGATAGAGCAAAGTCTGTTACCAGTCTGAACAAGGTCAAGGTGGTAATTGTGTCCAATCTGTCTGTCATTATATGGCGATTAATCAGTGGAAACCAAAAATTTGTTCTGAATCTTGAATCTTTGGATGTGTCAGCAGTTTTCAGTAAACTGAAATTCACATTTAACAGAAATCCACATGAACTACTTACATTCAAAGTCCATGCAGATGCTCACGGATTTGAAAAAGAAATTTAATCTAGAAACTGCTGAAGCCTTATTACAGTTACACCCCAGCTGCAAGGCCCTTTGCAACCCACTTTCACCCCCACTCTTCTTATTTATTTGATGTAATTGTGTCATATCTGTTGTCACTGATGCCCTGTGTGTTCTCCAGGGAGGGTCTTTCTTCTGCTCACTGTCTTTAGCTTTTCGTATATGCAAGGAAATAACAGTTTTGCACTGACTGTAGTGGCTTTACTGAGCTGCACATAAATTCCCATCACTCTTTGTTGTTACAACTAACCGTTATCTTATTGCAGATCTAGATCATTCAGGACATCCATCCAGCATTCATTAGCTATTTCAGTCAGAACCACATTGGTGGACTGACGGACAGATATTGTCACCCCCTAGAGCGATGCCGCTGGGTTACAGAAAACGAGACAGGCTACATGTTCAGAGTGATGTCTCAAGGACATTTGGAAGTCTGTGGAAGTTGATTTTCTTGCCGTACTGAGCATTTAACCCAATATCTTTCTTTAATCAAAAATGTGATGTTACGTGTCAGTGAGATTAATTTCATGAGTCTTTGGACCCCCAAATCCTGATAAAACGTTTCAAAAAATGATTATTTTTTTTCCTGGGAATGACACAGCACAAGTTCGGGAAATGGTTCCACTGTGCAGTATTTCCTCACAGATTTTATATACATAATTTTCATGCAGTTCCAAACATTCTATCAATCCTAAACCCACAGGTTAACTTAGAAATGTCACACAATTTGTTATTACTGCAGTATTATCAATCAAAACGCCGAAGGGTAGAAGCTGTTTATGGACATTTTTTACAGTCAATCCCAACTTTCTTTTTTTACGGCTGTTCTTTTCAAGGCTGTGTAAGCAGAGATGAGACTTCCTGGCATCTGATTCTCTGCTGTTGAGACAGCGACGAGAGGATCACCGGCTCAGCTGACCCACAAAAGGTTAAAAATCTGATTTTCTGCTCTCTTGTAAATGTAACCAATGACTCATACCCCACTGCCTTCAAAGCCGGCTCCCACTTCCAAACAGTTTCTGGGCAAATGACCAATGCTATCAAAGAAAAAAGCTTTGATTCCCATGGCATGTTTATTGATCATAACACTGCCTTTTGATATGTGCTGCTAGAAGGGGAGCTCTCCCCTGAATATCAATGAAGTCCCACTGACAGGCAGATAGAGTGGGAATATCATCAAGGGCCTATTCATATTTCATGTTTTTCTATTGCAGTTTATTCTCTTCTGTTGTGTTCAATTCTGCCTTGCACTATTCATTTTCTGTCCTGTTTCCCCCCCTCTATTACCTATTTCAGTCTTTTCTCACTTCTCCTCCTCTCCGCCTTACCTTCTTTTACCCCACTAATGTTTTGTGTATAATTACAGAGCACGCAGTCATGCAGAAGCACCCAGAGTTTGTGAGGAACGTTAAAACCTAATTCTCCAAGTTCTTTTTTTTCTCTCTCCAAAGGATCAAAAGCCTAAAGCTGTGATCAAAGGATGCATCCTTTTATTTTTTCTTCACTGTGTTTTTTTTCTTTGCATTATTCTGCTCTTCCACTAATGATCTTTTGCAACAGTAGATGTGAAAGTAATATATGAAAGCACGCAGCCTCACCACCTAAAGGTGTTTATTCTCAGTTCATAACCTCACCTGTTAGATAAGGGCATTGAGGGGAAGGTTAAAATAACACCATCTTAGTTAGCGTCTTCAAAATACACCCTTCTAATGAGGTGAGCAGACTCTCGCTAGGAAGACTTTTGCAGGACTACTTACCGAGAAAAATCTATACTCCATAAAATATTATTGTTCAACTCTGGTAAGACAAGAGGGTGTTTTCCTTTGCAGACGCTGAGAAACTGAAACTCTGAAATTCCCCAGTTGATGGCTTTGTGTTTGATCACAGCTGTAGAGCCCAGCTATGTTTTGTTGCTGCTTGTCGCATCATCTGCAAATGCATATTAACAATGAAACACAGCCCTCAGGCTAGTATAGTTGTTTTTTATGTTTTATGTTTCCTTCATGGATGTGTGTGTCCAACTTTTGTTTAGAGACATATACATGCAATATACATTATATTAGCAAAAATATTCACTCATCTATCCAAATCTTTGAATTCTGGAGTTCCAATTACTTCCGTGGCCTCAGGTGTATCAAATCGAGCAACTAGGCATGCAAAAAGAATGAGTCACTCTCAGGAGCTCAGTGAACTCCAGAGTGGTGCCATGATAGGATGCCACCAATTTCGTCACTTCTAAATATGCCAAAGTCAACTGTTAGTGGTATTATAACAAAGTGGAAGCGATTGGAAATGACAGCAAATCAGCCATGAAGTGGTTGAGTTGCTGACCATCACATACGTGAGTGGTTTTTAGTTTTGAGTGGAATGTCTCGGTAAATTTTAAGCAGATGTAAAATCATCTTTTGATTCAGTAATATAATTGATCAGCATTATGATTTGTTGGTAGTACTTTGGTTTGTGACCAAGTCCTGCATCATCCTCAGTTTCACTTGAGCATCCTCATGTTAGCACTGCTGCTAAACCCCAGAATTTTCACGTGTCTCCTTTAGATTTAGGCAGCTTGTGTTGTGATGTGTATCTGTGACCTACTTCCTGGGATTTTCCTTGTTTCTGTTTTTTTTTTCCGTCCCCCAGTCAGACTTATGTGCTGGTGTTGCTAACAACCCAGTCTGTTAGTGGAAAGGCTGCTCCGTCTTGGTTTCTATGACAAAATAATGCCCAGAAACTCACACAACACACACACACACACACACACACACACACACACACACACACACACACACAAAGGACACTAGATGCCTCGACTACAAAGGAAAAATTTGAGGCTGTTTAAATACTTTGACTTTTCTTTACCGTCTAAAAATGAGAGATGGAGGAGACTCTTTTTCTTTGTCAACTGCTAAAAGTTTCTGTTGATACCATAAGATGATGCTTACCTAATGGTTAAAATTGTGCTTTTAGAGTTCCTTGCAAAAATCGTGAGTGACCCCTCTTTTCTTCTTCAGCGACAGTTCGCCAGACTTTATGAAGGTCTTTCAAATAATTTTTTATAAAATTAACTAAAGGCACAAACTAATGTTATGTGTACACATAAGAGGCAGCTCAATCAGTTTTAAATTGTGTCTTCAGGCACTTTGTTACTAACAGCCTATTACAAAATGTAGAATTTTTTCCTCATTTCTTTTGTTGAATCTATTTTTAAAAAAAGCCAAACATAACGCAGTTTAACAAGCATAGAATTATATTTTTGCACCAAAAAAGTGATTCATAAAGAGCAATATCTCAGTGTGGTGTGCAGTGTGTCTTCAAAAAATTTGAGGACAAAGAAGAAGTGGCAGGTCCTGAGAGAAGCATCTAGCCCTTCAGTTGACCAATTATAGACTGTAAAACTTGTTAGAATTGAACAAACTCTGTTTTTGTCTTTGCACATGAGGGAGGGGTCAGGATCTTTGCACAGTACTGTATACTTGTTCTCTACCTGCTAACACTACCATGCATGCAGCAAGATGAATGAAATTAAAACCACGTCAGAAAAACTGTGACATCAGAACACATCCAAGCACAGGAATTTAATGGAAACACAGCTGTAATTATATTCACATGTACTTGTATCTTAGTGACGGAGCAGTTTTTGACAGCTTTACTTCCTGACTTTTTTCCTACCTTTTTTTCTTTGCTTTGGGCCTGGATTATGCATTTCATTTGTGACATATGCTGCTCTAAAGCTAGACGTGCACGTTTGTGATTGGTCACATGCAGCAAACATAGCCCTTTTTCACATGAATTCCCTCTTAGTTATTTCAGAAAACCTGAGTTGACTCATCGAGTTGATATCTACTGCCAAGAGCCATTGCAGTTATTAGGCTTAGTGAAGCCAGACAACAAAAAGATACCTGGGGTATCCTGAACTACAGGCCTTAGGACTTCAGCTGTGAAAGCTTAAATTAGTGATGCTGTGAATAGCCCGTAGCAAAACGGTAAATGTTATCACTACAAACTGCCTGTTTGACGCTACAAATGATCATAATGGACTCCCCTGAATATCAGTGGACTGTTATAGTCCCTCATCTCTTATCTCTGACGGTTTCTTCAATTTGCACTTGATCTATGAAGGGGCGACTGAGCTATTTGTTGTGATGAATCCAAGCAGAGGCCACTTTAAGGTGTCCATTACTGCTCTGAAAAGATGGTCAAAATGTGAGAGAAGTCTGTCTGTGGCCTTTCAGTGATACAGAATACACTCTTGGTGAAGCATGCATGAATATTTCTGAGCAGCTGTGAAGTTTAAAAAGCGTGCTCACCAATTCAGGTCTGCATACGTCTGAAGTTATCATTTTATTTGAGATAACGTTGGTATTTACACGGCTCCTTAAGATGCACGAACCAATGCAAGTGTTTGAGGTTTAAAATGAGAACTGGATAGTGACATCATTTGACATTTGGAGCTGACTGGTTGTCGTCAACAGGAGGAATCTGATTCTCCTGTCACACCTGCTTCCCCGGGTTTTTTTTTTTTTTACTCTGCTCCTTTTTCTCTGAGGATTTACTCTTTTGTAATTTCTCTGCTCTTTTTTTTTAAAGCTTTTAAGCTGAGAAAAGAAACGATTTCTAGCAAATGCCTGAATACCCGTCACTGTTTGTGGCGTAATCACGATAAAGATAAATGAGTGAAAAGCCAGATGAGTTGCCCTTTAACCTTAGTCCACCCCTTGTATAATCCACCCCCCCCCCCCCCCCCCCCCCCCCACACACACACACACACACACACACGCCCGTGGATCAATAATACCATTTGCAATAATCCTGTTTGCTATAACCCTTCCTGGCGTGTTGGATAGATGGTTTACTATTTTAGGATCCTCAGAAGAAGCACGCAGCAGCCATTACTGCTGAATAGTCTGCCCATTGTGGCCATTGTGCAGCCCAAAATTGGTCTCATTATGGTTCACATCTACTTATGTGCAGAGTGTTTCACTGCAGATGGACACTTTCACACAATCTCGTATTTACTTCCACCAAAAACAACTGGTCTACCTGAATGCATGAGATTAGTTGCTTTTGATTCCTGCTTAACGTGTAATCAGGGCACATCTTTGGGGACATTTTCATGTTGTCATGTCTTTGTGCCAGATTATTAACCATTAAAGCAGACTTACTTCCATGTAATGCTATTTTTAAGAGACCTATATGTTTTCGTGTTTGGGGCACAGCAGGTCAAACGTACCGCCAATCTTCACATTTTCATCTGCGGGTGATTTTCCTGCTTGCTTCTTCTGCCCTGCTTAAAGGATTGTTGGCAGTCTTTGGACAGAAAAAAAGACTAACTCTCTGTGACACGTGGCGAGCCAACCCATAGACTCCTACGAGCAAGCCCTTGCTTCTTAGACTGCCATGTGGAAATTGGTATTTCTATGAAGTCTGTTTTTAAAGCCGCTGCAGTCTGTATTGTTATTTTAAAGATGCCGCCTTAAAAGAAACAACAGGTGTCTTTACTCCCACCAAAACACATCCTTGGTGTGTATCCTTGAGCTCTAGCAAAAGTGTGCATTTCTGGTCCTTTCCTCCTAAAGGCTTTGACACTTGCTTTGTTTACCTCAGAGCTTTCTAGCTCACAGTTGTCTTTCCCACCCTTCTCAGAGAACTGTTGCATGTCTTGATGTGTTACTGCTACGTTCAGGTCACTGTAATAGCATGGCGTCTTGCTGGTCTGCTTCACAGGTTACGGCTCCACAGCTATGAGAGGGTCAGAGCCTCCATGGGTTGACATTAATAATCACTCGACTGCTTGTGTCCAACTGGGCTAAATACTGCCCCTTTAGCTCTGTGGAACTTTTAGTGTCTTTCAGCTAGTTGTTTTGTTTTGGTTTAGGTCATGTTTTTGTGGATTTAGTTTTCAGGGTTGCCAAACTGCACTGCAGCGTTCCCATTTTTTAGACCAGCCTTCCTGGTAAATGAGATGGATGAAAGACAATGTTCCTCCCCATTTGCCGGATGTGCAACCAGCAACTGCTTGCAACGAGTCCACATTTTTAAAAAGTGATTAACTGTCAGTGTTGCACGCACAGCTTATTTCCACTGCCGTCCAGTGGCCACAAACCCTATTCTAGAGCTCGTTTATTAAATGATACTGTATATATTAGCACGCTTTTAGCTGTCGGGCAGCTGTGCTGTGATCTATGTGCTTCAAAACATTTTCAAAGTGGTTTAAAAAGCGATTAAGTCATCTTTTCGTCTTGGGTATTCAACCAAAGCACAATATTCTGCCAGACAGTGTCCAAAAAAGTTTAAAAAATAAAAGGATTAGAGCTGCCTTGAACCGTGTGAACTTTACGTGTGATTTTGATGGGGCAGGATCCCACCTGTCTGCTGGTGCAAGCATTTTAAAACTAACGCCACAACTTTCCAGATGTTACGTCAGCCATGTGCGCTCGTGTCACCGCTCCGTCTTCTTTATTACTCTACCCTTGTCTCCACTTTTCGCTTCTCCTTAACACGAGTTTATTGAACCTTAATAAAGCAGGCAGCCCAGAGCAAACCCATCTGACTTTAATGGCCTCAAGAGGAGCAAATGAGCCTTAACAGTGATTGTCCTTTTTAATTTCAGAATTAGGAAGGAATGCCATGGGGAGGGTGGTAATGTTTCTTTTTTACTTGCTCCTATTTTTTCTCACCTGTCCGACTGACTCCTCTCACCAGCTCCCATTTCGCTTTAATTTTTGATCTTATCTCTACTTCTTTTTTTCTTCTGTCCTCTTCTCATATCCTCTGCCACCTCTTTTGCTTCCTCACACCTTTTCCTTCATCTGTGACTATCCCTAACACCCCCAGCCCCTTCATTTGTTTCCTTCTTCTCCTTCTTTTCTTCCTTTACCTTCTCCTCTCTTTGCTTTTCTCTTGTGTCTTTCTTCATCTTCCTCCTTTTCTTCCTCCCATTGCGTACACTCATTTTCTCATCCATCCTGTCTTACCCTCCCTCTCTGAGGCACCCACCTTCACGTCCTACTCCCTCTTCCTCCTCCTCCTCCTCCTCCTCTGCCCGGCATGACGTGGGACCAGATCAAGGAACTGTGTTGCCGGGAGTAACAGGGATTGAGAGCGGCGCGTTGGAATGCGACTCCAGCCGAGTCCCTGAGAACAGGAGGAGGAGGAGGAGGAGGGAAGAGGTCGAGAGCAAGTATTTCTACTTTATCCCCGCACAGTGTTCCCCCAGTTCTTTTTTCTTTCTTTTTCGTTTCTTCTTGACCTTTATTGCCCTGTTTTTTTGTTTTTTATTCTCTAAATGTGTCTCGTCTGTAGACATACTAATTTTCTTCCCTTTCGCTTCCCACTTAATTTAAGGAAAGCAGGTGCCAAGGACTCCTTCTTTGCTGATCGGTCTCTCCCTGTCTGCTCAGTAATGTGTCTCTTCCCTCATCTTTTGCCTTACAGATAGATAGATATAGATATATAGATATAGATATATATAGATATAGATATAGATATATATAGATAGATAGATAGATAGAGATATATCTTCCATGTGAAGTCTGACTTTGGGGGGCTTGTGTTTATCAGGCGTCAGTTGGGCTGTACACTCATCTGTCTGTTTGTCTGGCTGTTCGCAGTGTAAATGGCAGTGAAAGAGGTAGAGGGAGAGAGAGAGGGCAAACACACGGAGATGCAAACCCACATATTCACACATTCTCTTGCTCCAGCACACACGCACGCACACACACACACTCTACTTTATCAGCAGAATGAAAGTGCTTTCTGGCAGTATTTGAATGAGACAGAAAAGAGCCCTATTCAGCCCCTCTGCCTGGCTTTTATTAACACTGCGCGTCACTGAGGCGACATAAGCCTCCCCTCCCTCGCACCCTCTCTGTTGCAGACAGACACACTCACACACACAGACATGCGCACACACACACACATAAACAGAGGGAGGTCTCCTGTTCAGGTATGATGATGCCTCCTCCTCGCTTTCCCCCCACAATCCCTCTTTTTTTTGTTAGCTCCTCCTCACTTGTGGGCTTTTGTTACCTCACCCCCTCCTCCTACTACTGTCCTTTTCCACCACACCTCCCTCCCTCCCCTCTCACTCTCTCTCTCCCTGCTCTCTCTCCGTCTGTTTGCCTCTGCCGCTGAATGAAAATACGCACAGATGCGTAAAGGGGCGGTCAAACTCCACATATCCACCGGTGGCAGCGGCAGCATCATTGACCCTATCTCTTTGAGGACGAGAGGACGGGAGCAGGGAACAACTATTCTTTTGGACAATTCTTCAGGCCCTCGAAGAGAAGCCCAAGCGCGACCCCGGAGCCCACCTGTTTGAAGCCGGACACTGTTTGCTCGAATCACAGCTCAGAAGACGCCACAGCAGCAGCAGCAGCCCGAGAGGACACAGGGAACGCGGGTACTGAGTCAGAAGAAGAACCTGCAGGGTCCCGGCTCGGATGCACGGATGCTCGCTTCTTCATCTTCTTCTACCCCCCCACCTTCCCCTTTCTCCTCCTCCTCCTCCTCCCTCAAGCTGCTGTTGCTCGTCTGTGGCGATCCAGAAATAGCAGCAGCTTGTCTGGAGGTTGTATGAGAAAGCGTCTGAGATGTGGGGTTTATTTGCGGTAGTTATGTTTTCAGCTAAGAATTGCTTGTTTTGTGAATTTGTGTTTGTGTGTGTGTCTCTCCCTCTTGTCGCCTCTATTTTGAGTTTCCAGCTTTGATGCCACTTAGTGTGCTGGAGTCGTACTAATTAGCGGCCTGATTGACAGCTCGGTAATTGGATTTATTTCATATCCGCTCCTTGAAGTTGCGAAGCCTCTTAAGGCACGAGAGGAATGGTTTCTGGGGCTTTATTTCTTTAGAAATCAATAATAACATACCTACTCCAGACTTGTAGGGATTTTTTTAAGAGGGAGAAGGAGGGATTCTAATTTTATTACAGTTTCTTGCCAAATTCTCAATCCTTTTGCTAAATCCTTCCTGGGGCTTAGGAGGATATATCAGACAGCAGATATTTCAGCATTAAAACACAAACTCCACTGTAAAAATATGTCTGTTACTGAGACAGATCTCAGTCTTACATGTGCTAGCAGACATTTGTTTATGGGGATAATCCAGAAATGACCATATGTGGTAGAAAAAGTGGGGGATTCAAAAACTATCAAGTAATACATTGTGTTAAGTGGACTTAAAAAGTACCAAGCTGCTTCAAAACCAAAAGTGTCCAAGCGGACAACAGGTGCTCAATGGAAGAAAATCTGCCCCCTTTATAACTTACTCAAAAAAAAAATCCACATGTAAGAAGCAGCACAGATTAGAGCGTGTGAAGAGAGATCATATGGAGAACGTATGCTCCAATTACATAACACCAAACGACCAAAATCTATTAGCAGGTGATGTCGATTTTTATGTTTTTAAACCTATATAAGTTAACAAGAAGGTAACTGCCTCATTTAATCAAAGAAAAAATTTCAAATGAACATGCATTGTAAGAATTTTCAAACACTTTCCTGTACTTGTGTTGCAAATTCACATGAATTGCCTTTGGGAAAGCTTTAAGGGGTGAAACGGATGTCCTTGTAATATATACATATATATGGATACATACAGGGTAAGGTAAAGCAAAGACCCCGTGTGGTTACTCAGAATCCAAAAAGAAGGTCTTTGCTTTCGAACATGGCGTTTACTACTACTACTACTGTTGTTATAAAAATCTTGTACACCATACACCGGGACAGCTCGCTCTGATCATCATCAATACAGATCCAGCTGCCGTGGACACAACACCGTGGGCATAAAATAGCCCGTGTCCTTGCATTGTGGATGTCAGACCTGTTGCCACACCTCACCACCACTTGCCTTTGACGAGGCTTCATGTACTCCCCATCTGACTTGCAGGCTGTTTTCTGATTAGTCTCGGTGTGATCTTCAGCATACCTGGAGTGCCGTGCAGAGTCATCTCCTATAAGCTCGTTTTTCTCTCTTGGTTTCTGTGTCCTTCACCTGCTCTTATCCTTTTTCGAGTTTTTCTCGCTCAAGGGGGTTTCAATTGAATCTCTTTCCATCTATCATCCGACTCCATGCGTGTTTGTCAGTGTGTGTGTGTGTGTCCTTGTTCATAGAACTCAGTCTTCTCAATGCCCCGTGCATTGTATGGCTTTTTATTCCTATCTGACTGTACTTATGGTTCATATAGGGATGGAAGCCATGCACTGCGCTGGGAGCAAAGCGCGCACGACCATGGACTCCTGCCATGTCACCTCACCCATCCACATGCTAAAGACTATATGTATAAGCACACTCTTAGCCTAGCCTGCATGCTCACATATGCATGCACACATCCACATGATGGTCAAGGCAAAGCCTCTAACAGAAGTATGGACGCACACGCGCTCCACACATAAACACGCATTCATTTATGCGTATGCATGCAGTATGTATGCATATGTATGGTGTATGCAGTACCTATGGAAAGGGCCCCCTGGTTTCAGGAGGCTCATACTGCAGTGAGTCAGTCTGAAGCTGTCTGACTGTATCAGCTGACAGATGGCTCTCTGAAGTGAAACACACACACATCTGCCACAGAACCTCAATGGGATCGATACAGATCACAACGGGGCTAAATGAAAATTAAATTGAACTGAAATGAGCCAAATTGATTCAGAATCAAGAGGCAGAACTTGTTTCAGGGAAGTCACGCAGACCCCGGCGCAAAATAACAAGATGAAGAATGCGCTCAGGCATCGTCGTTTACCCACTTAAGTCTTTTCAGGGCTCCAGTGGGATAAAAAATCCCCCCAAAAAACAGCATCTTGCTCGGTGGAAGGCAGTGACACAGTTGACACAACCTCCCAAAAAACCACTGATATCTGCTTGTGTAAAGTTTTAGAAAATAACTGTGAGGAAATCCCTGTTCACAATACCTAGAATAACACAGTTTACTTCTGCTTCAGAATCAGAATCAGAATGGGTTTATTGCCAGATGTTGAGGTTTACAACATTAGGAAATTGCTGCGGTGCTTCAGTGCAGACAATAAGAATTAAAGTGCTATGTAGAAAGAAAGATATGTGCATGAGATATACATGAGATATATACATGAGAATAAGAATTATGAGTGCTACGTAGAAAGATATATACATGAGTGCAGGTGGTGATCAGTGCCAAACATGAAATGATGCAGTGACACAGCGTAGGGTCATGTGTTAGTGGCGGGGACAATCATGTGGTTATTGTTCATGTGTCCAACAGCAGAGGGGAAGAAACTGTTCTTGTGGCAAGACATGACACCAGCTTTTCTGCTTCTTATTTCTCTACCTTTCTGCCAAGGATTGTTTTTTTCTTTGCAAACAAGGTGATTTTGACAGACAGCTGAACGGGCCTGTTAATGGTCTCCTGTCCCTGGTGATCATGCAGAATCTGTTCAGCAATGTATTAAAGTCCAATCCAAATTCGTGACTGACTTTTTTCTGTTTTCTTTCCGGTTGTTGCTTCGTCTCAACACATGCTTCCGGGCACACTGGGGTCTGTGGGGGGGAAAAAATCCATTTATCAAGGGAAGACCATTTAAAAAGTTTTCATGAATCATATTTGGCTGCTTTTATTGAGTGGAGCTCAGAGTGGTTTGCATTACACAGTGGATAACAGTGTTTTTCATTTTTCAACCTCTCACTCTCATTCTCAGCACAACCACTGACTTCCACTGCTGACACCGCATGCTCAGTTACAGCCTCTTTGATAACACTGAACATCAGCCCTTTCAAACATGCTTAGCTACCACTAAATTACATCAAACATGTACAGTAGCTAGAGGTTCTTCTGATACTGTGTCTCTACTGTAGTTTTTCTACTGTTGAACACACTGAACATGCTTCTGGCTAAATGCTTCCTTATATAACCTAAAAGAGATCACTGGCTGTTAAAAACGAGTATTAATATGAAACCTAACTACCAGGAGCATGTGGAGCTGACCTTTGTCGAAGTTGAAAACCTTATGGAAAGCACAACACCACCCCTTAGTGCCCAAAAGTGGTATTACACCTCCCTGAAACACCACATTTTATATATATATATATATATATATATATATATATATATATATATATATATATATATATGTGTGTATATATATATATATGTATATATATATATATATGTGTGTGTATATATATATATATGTATATATATATATATATATATGTGTGTATATATATATATATATATATATGTGTATATATATATGTATATGTATATATATATATATATATATGTATATGTATATATATATATATATATATGTATATGTATATATATATATATATATATATATATATATATATATGTATATATATATATATATATGTATATGTATATATATATATATATATGTATATGTATATATATATATATATATATATATATATGTATATGTATATATATGTATATGTATATATATATATATATGTATATATATATATATATATATATATATATATATATATATATATATATATATATATATATATATATGTATAAGACCATAAAGCCATTTATAAACAAATGTTGGTGTCAGCCTACTTATAAATATCCAGGTGTTAACTTGTAATTATAGGGAGCTGAATTGGATCTATTTAGTGAAGAAGAAGAAGAAGAAGAAGACAGGAGAGCGGATATGACGTCAAGGTCCGGCCTCCACAACAACCGGGTGCAGTTTCTTGTATTATGAAAACTCCTGAATGGCAGTGTTGGGTAACTGCTGTTTCCTCGCCCTTATACAACAGCATGTGGAGCTCTGAAGGACTACTGCTCGTCTAGCTCTGGATATTATTATTCAAAGAAAGTTCTTCCACTGACGGCAGCTAGCATGGCGAGGAGGAGAGAGTGCGCAAACACGGGGGGCGACACAAAGAAACTGAAGCAGGTGCTGAAAGCGAAGAGCTGCGGGGCAAAAACAAGAGCGAAGAAAAAAAATGCTGGTATGAAAAGTCGGAGTTGCCTAAAATGTGTGTCTGTCATTAAATAAATGGAACCTCTAGCCCCCAATAGTTAGGAAATTAAGTGAAGTACAGGGGAGGTTAGCTAAGCGGTCTGTGCACAGTGAGCCTGGGTTCATGAATAAACTTCATCTGAGGAAGAGTTTCACACAGATGACTAACATCAGCATTAGTTGTAGTAAATGAAAAATACTACTTCACAATATTATAAAATAATTGAAATGTAAAACACATCCTCTGTCATCCATTCCCTCTGACTGCTCTGAGAAGCAGTTTTTGTGCAGTTATAACGTGACAAAAATATAATTTATGTCACACATCAATGCAAAGCTTCGGTTTATTGGAGGCAATGCATAATATCGAGCTATTATGGCCATAACCATAAAGGCACTGTATGAGCATCCAGGTGCACTGCTTAAGGATGTGCATGGTTGCTGAAGTGGATCTGCTGGCCCGGATGCACATCTGTGCTCCACATACCAAAACACCAACCATATTTTGTGCATAGATGGTGTAAGTGTGTGTGTTAACTTCTTAATCCTGCTGGTTTATCTGCAGCTTCTCAGACGTGATCTCTGACGTGTATTTGAATAAGAGCATTATCTCTGTGGTGTATATAGTAGTGATAAACCAATTTTCAGATTTTAGGCTAATACAAGCATCTGGTTTAAAATAACCAATATTTTTTCTGGAATTTTTTTTTTTTTCATTTTTATTGTTGATTTTTCCTCCGTTGGATTAAAGAATCAAAAATTCATATAGATTTCTTTATTCTTCAGTGTTAGAGGCATTTAGGTCATCCATCTTATGTACTCATAGGCCAGTATCAGCACTTCCCTTCATGCTTTGCGGTAAATCATTCATAAACTGTAGTTTTCATTCAGATAAACAATGCTGTTGCACTTCCTACAGTGGCACAAAAATGATTCTCCAGACAATTAAGGCACTTTTGTCAATTTTCTGTAGCAAAAAAAGAAAGAAAAAACATCTTCATTCAGAAAATTGGCTCGCAATATAATACATTTTTAGGGTGGTTGTACTTCTGTTTTGTATTGACGTGTTTTCCTTTATTCTCAGTCAAGCACAGAGGCTTCAAAACATCTTTCAATCTTTTTTACCAGGTGAGGACATCAAAGATAAAGAGGAAAAGATAGAGAGGAAGGTCATCCCTAAGCCCCGCGCGCCCTCAAAGCGAGCAGCAGGAAATAAATTGTCTTCCCAATCTGACACCAGCTCTGCTGTCAATACCAGCAAATACTTTGAGTCACCCATTATGGAGGAGAATGATAGCGAAGATGACTTTGATATGGTGACCTCCCCACCACGGCTTAAGGTGAACACCAAGAAACCAGAGAAAGAAGAAGAAGAAGAAGGGGAGGACAGTGAGGAGGAAGATGAGGATGATTGGGAAGAAGTGGAAGGTAAGTGTAAAATCCGTAACATTTGTAATAACACTTTGTTTTGTTTTGTTTTTTATTCCTATGCTAAGCAGGGAGTAATGGAAAACAAAGGAAATGAATAGTGTGTGTGTGTGTTAATCAGAGCTAGCTGAGCCGCTGGGTCCACTTGAGCCTCTAGAACCCGTCCTGCCCTCTGAGCCTGTGGAGATTGAGATCGAGACCCCAGAAGTCAGAAAGAGGTAAGTGAATATAGAATATGCACATGCTCAACATAAAATTCTAAACTTTTGAAAATAAAATAGCTCTTTAAAAAAAGAGTTGCAAAACAGACTTTTTTGTGATATTATTTCTTAAACAGTTGAGGTGTTAATCTGTAAAATGAAATGAACACAGGAAGACATCCAAAAGTCAATCAAAACAAATCAACCTCATTATTAAAACTCAGGAATCACTAGCATAATTTAAATAAAGTTTCATTGTGTTCATGCTCTGAGTTTAATTAGATTTTGTTTATATCAAAACAATCTGAATGTAGCTCCAGACATTGTTAGCTGATGTCTCCAAACTCCCGATCCTCTCATTATATTCAGGAAAACATTTTTGGGTCATGGAGTTTCATTCAAATGTACATTAGTATGAATTTTCTCCACAGGTGTCAGGAGAGGGACCTGTAATTGTGTGTTTATGTGATTAGTTTGTGGAAAATGCGTTATCTATGGGTGTGCAGTTAATGGTATATTTGTTTTAACCCAATAATCATGATTTCTGATTGGCCAGGCAAAAAAAGCAGGCGGAACTTGAGACGTATCTGAGGCGAATGGTGAACCGATATAAGAAGGACCTGCTGATAGACACCCACAAGGTGAAAACACGCTGTTTAGTTCTACCTTTCCTTTCATGGTGCTTCTCTAGCTCATCCCTGACGTTCCGAACCTTTGATTGGTCTCTTAGGTCCACCTCATGTGCCTGATTGCCAGCGCCATGTTCCGCAACAGGTTGTGCAGTGAACCAGACCTGCTGGTCATCACTCTGTCGCTGCTGCCTGTCCACTTCACCATGGCAGCTAAGCGCATCGACCAAAACTACCTCTCTGGGCTGCTTAAATGGTATGTACTTATAAATGTGAAGTTCCTGAAACTATTTTAATGCTAGAATGTGTAAAACTAAGAAATTTGTACAATAGGGACAATAGAGCTACTATTCAGAAGCCATCAGTCACTGGTAGCCTTCTATAATTATCGCCATATCTTATGATTCCATTTCCATCCATCCGGCTCTCTTCTTTCCCAGGTTTAGAGCAACATTTACCCTCAACTCCAGTCTTCCCTGTGAAGAGGTTCCGGACCCCCAGAGGCTCCTCGAGAGGCGACTGGCAAGCCTCTCAGCCAGAAACCACGAGGAGATGACTCACGTTAGTAGTTTGGCATGAAACCGGTCCATTTTCTATAAAACAGTGCCCCTAGTTCGACGTACAAATGAAAAATAAATAATTATGCACCTGTGTTTCCTGCAGCTGTTTCTCTTGGTCCTACGCTCTCTGCAGCTTTTCTGCCGATTGGTCCTTTCTTTGCAGCCGATTCCTTTCAAAGCCCCATCAGCCAAGGTACTGACAGTTTGTTGTTTTTCCTTTAAGAAGACACTGCGGTATAATTACAACAGTCACGTTTGGATAACTGCTGCAGTTTAATGTATAGAACACATTTTTTAAAGCCTTCTATTAAAAAATAAACCATTTTGCCAAAAGTATTCACTCACACATCCAAATCATTGAATTCAGGTGTTCCAGTCTCTCCCATGGCCACAGGTGTATAAAATCAAGCACCTAGGCATGCAGACTGCTTGTATAAACATTTGTGGAAGAATGGGTCGCTCTCAGGAGCTCAGTGAATTCCAGTGTGGTGCTGTGATATGATGCCAACTGTGCAACAAGTCCAGTCATGAAATGTACTTTCTACTAAATATTCCACAGGCGATTGTTAATCCCAGCTATGAACTCGCCTGTGAAGTGGTAAGCCTCATAAAATCACAGAGCTGGGTCGGTGGTTGCAGTTACTACACATCTCCAAACTTCATGTGGCCTTCAGATTAGCTCAAGAACACTGTGTAGAGAGCTTCAGTGAAGGAGTTTCCACAGCCAAGCGGTTTCATACAAGCCTTAATATCACCAAGTACAATGCAAAGTGTCGGGTGCAGTAGTGTAAAGCACGCCACCACTGGACTCTAGAACAATGGAAATGCATAAGTGCAAAGCAAGGTCAGCAAAGACATGGATGAGCAAGTTTGGTGTGGAGGAACTGGCCTGCACCGAGTCCTGACCTCAACCCAAAAGAAAACCTTTGAGATGAGTAAGGGCGGAGATTATGAGCCAGGCGTTCTCGTCCAACATCAGTGTCTGACCTCACAGATGTACTTCTGAAAAAATGGTCAAAAATATCCATAAACACTCCTAAACCTTGTGGAAAACCTTCCCAGAAGAGTTGAAGCTGTTGTAGCTGGAAAGAGTGGAAAAAACATCATATGGGATTTTACTCAAGTTCATATGCATGTGAAGGCAGACGAGCAAATACTTTTGAAACACTTTACCTAATACTTTAGCCTGTAAAAAATGAATAAACTGTAATATAAGTGAAAATACAAAAGGTACAGCCTAAGCTGTGGTGTCAGGTTCTTATTAAAAGGATACAGCCACCAATTTTATCACACTTACATATGCCTCTATATACAGTATTTCAACTCATTGCAGTATTGCATATGCAGTGGTGTCTGCCATTTGATTTTAAGGTTGTTCTGTTCTTACAAACATGCTGTTGGAAATATCTCATTTCTGCAGGCCAAAGGGGCTAGAACATCTGCTGGTGCCCCAGAAAAGAGCAACACAAGCAAGGAATCATCCAAGACAAACTCCCCTGAGCCAAAGATTTCTCCTGGCACCAAGAGACCAGCAGGAGGGAGAACGATCAAAGGAGACGTAGGAGGAAAGAAAGCAAAGAAGAAAGAAAAGGATGAGGAGGAAGAGAAGAAAGTTGTAGTATCAGGGGGGCAGAGACCAAAGAACTCAAAACGCCGCAGTGTTGCCTCAAAGGTCAGCTACAAGGAAGAGAGCAACAGCGAAGGGGAGGAGGATGGAGGGCTTAGTGACGAAGATGAGTTTCAAGCCACCAGTGAGGATGACAGTGAGGATTCAGAGAGTGGGGTTAAATCTAAAAAGGGGAATAAAGGGAAAGGGAAGGCCAAGGGCACACACAGCAGAAATACTGCAGCTCCAAAGAGAAGAAGCAGTGGAGGTAAAAAACAGGTAAAAGATGAGGAGGATGGAGACTTGGAAGAAGAAGAGGAAGAAGAAGGAGGAGAAGGAACAACGAGCAATGGAACAAAAAGGAGGAGTGGGGCAAAGAGAGAAGGCCCAGGTGCAGACGAGTGGTTAGAGGTGTATCTGGAGAAAACAGCTTCCTGGGTTTGCGTAGATGTGGATCACGGTGTTGGAGTTCCTCAACTCTGCTACCGGAATGCAACCACACCGGTGACATATGTGGTGTCTGTGGACGGGGACGGGTTTGTGAAAGACCTGGGAAAGAAGTATGACCCGACTTGGATGACATCATCCAGGAAGAGGCGGGTGGATGATGACTGGTGGGAGGAAACGCTTGAGCCATTCTTGGGACCCGAGGACGAGAAAGACATAAAGGAAGACAAGGAGGTGACTTCGATTCTTTTTTTCGATTTTTTTTTTTTTTTTTTTTTACTTTTCTGCACAATTCTTCTTACCAAAACCAGTGGCCACATCACATGTCCTGTATGCATCATATGGATTAGCAGGAAATGTTCAATGTACACGGGATTTTACTCTATTTTTAACATTGAATTCTTTCCTCCTAGTCAAGAAATTGCTGTGGCCCATCAGCTACTCCCATCGTTAACAATGCAAGAATGGCATGAAAGGAAACAATGTCTTGACCTACTTCAATTTCTTTCTTTGCTCTGCTCTCCCAGCTCCAGAAAACTCTTCTGAACAAACCCCTGCCAGTGTCTGTAGCGGAGTATAAGAACCACCCGCTGTATGCCTTAAAGAGACACCTGCTGAAATATGAGGCCATCTATCCTCCTACAGCCACTGTGCTGGGATACTGCAGAGGGGAGCCAGTATATTCTCGGTAACTAGTTAAACTTTCATCACAGATGCATTTTAGTTCAAGTATACCTCGAAATCCATCGCACATAATGCTTTTTATACTGTGCAGTCTGTGTTAACCTAGTTAGTTATGTCTTATCGCTAAACCAAAAAGCAAGGGAAAACTGGGATTTCAGTGTGAGAGGGGAAAAAAAGGACTGTCGTCATTCATGTCCTGTTTAAATCTTTATCCATCTCTAGGGACTGTGTGCACACCCTGCACTCCAGAGACACGTGGCTGAAAGAAGCAAGGACTGTCCGGTTAGGGGAGGAGCCATACAAGGCAAGCTCTTTTTTGTTTGCTTCTCTTCCCTTCCTCAAAAGGAGACATTTTGTGGTTAGTTTCTCTGTTACATCAGTTTGTTTTTAACTCAGTCACACTCTGACCTGAAGGCAGTTGTAGCTGAGCGGTGTTCATTAGCATGTTTCATGACTGAGGAGGAGAGTTTATCCTGGTAATGAAAACACAGTTTTTCTAAATGAACCAGCCCTGTGATCAAGCCTGCACTGAGTACTGCTACCACTTGAACCACTTTGGACTTTACCTTCCACATCTGCTCCAGCTGTTCTTTCAGCTCCTGGTACTTCTGTGTTTTCCCATGCCCCTTCTTCTTGATGTTCCTGCTTGCTGGGATTGCCACATCTGTCACAACTGTGGTCTTCTGCTTCTTGTCAATCACCACTATGTCAGGTTGGTTTACCACTAGCTGCTTGTCAATCTGGAACTCAAACCCCCACTGGACTTTATCCCTGTTATTCTCACACACCTTTGGTTGTGTATGTGGTACAGATGTTCCAGTACACTGTCCCAATCACTTGGATGTGCCTCCCATCTGTCAATGGGCCGTGCTTGTTACTCTTCCTTTTCCTCATCACCGTCTGTCTTCATCTGCCGGAGGTGTTCTTGTAGCAGCTCATCTCAGGGGCCATCTTCGTGATCTATTAGCCGATGCTCCATGGTTTATCCCAGATTGTGGGTCTGACAATAAGCCAGGGGTTCAAATCTCGATAAGGGCATGCATGCAGTAAGGGCCCCTAGCTAGGCCCACCCAAGCCTACTTCAGAACATGAGCGAGAGATATAGAGCCAAAGCCATACCGGCTCAGACATTGCCCAGCTTAACAAGGTCCACATCAGGCATTTAGGAACCAGGACATACTGATGAGAAGTGGGCAACAGGAATAAAGCATACATGGACAAGGACTAATAATATGGAATTGATGGAATGCTACCAATATTGCTCCCAGATCTTAAACCTGACCCCATGAATAAACTGTTATTGCTAGAGATATATTTGTCTTGAAGAATGACTGATGTAATTATGAAATGATATAAGGTGTAAAATCTTGCAAACCTTTCCTTTCCTGTCATTGATGTTCTGCTGAGTGCAGATGTATTGAATTCTTCTTGTAGCACTGATGCTATTAAATCCTAGTTTGGCTTAATTGGATTAATTGGATCAATTGGATCAATGGCATCGTCAAGGTGACAGGAAGGGGGAATCATAACAGACTGAGGCTGCTGCATACTGAATAGACACACAGATAATGGAAACATGAAATGCTTTGGTGACTTTATGAACTCACAATATAAACACGTCTTTTCCTTTTTAGATGGTGAAGGGCTTCTCTAATCGTTCCCGTAAGGCCAGGATGACGTCTGAGCTGAAGGATGAGAATGACCTGGCTCTGTTTGGAGAATGGCAAACTGAAGAGTACCAGCCGCCGATAGCCGTGGATGGGAAGGTATGTATATGTGTGGGATTGAGCATCACATTCAGAAGATTAAGCGAAACAAAGTTTTATGAGCAACATAAGAACCAACAGGATAAAGCGTCAGTGTCATTGTGGTTTTGTATGTTTTCCTCAGGTCCCACGTAATGACTACGGTAATGTCTACCTGTTTAAACCCTGTATGTTGCCGGTGGGCTGTGTTCATATCAGGTTGCCCAACCTGCACCGCGTGGCCAGGAAACTGAACATTGACGCAGCGCCTGCAGTCACAGGTTTCGACTTCCATGGAGGATACTCGCACGCTGTGTAAGATGACTCTGAGGAGCCTTCGGTGGGGTGTAAACACAATTAAGCAGATGGATACGGTCATACAGGAGAATCTCAGGATGAACAACTGCACCGAGAGTTAGAATTTCACAATATTGAGGGACTTTCAAACAAAATCATGCATTTTTTGACCCGTGCACATCATTATTGATTCCTAGACAGACTCATTAAATCGTGATATTTTCTTAAAAAACAGTTTGTGTTTGTTTTCAAGTTTTAGTTGTGAAGGCAGATACTGATAACAGTATCTTCAAATTTCAATCACAACTGCGGGTTTTGTTTTGGTTTTTTTTGTTTTTTTTGAAAGCTTAATTAGTTGCTTTCCAAATTTATCTGTATTGTTTCCAGCGAGCTTATTTTCATCTCATTAGTTGGCTTTGGGTAAAATCCCTCTCTGTGAGCATTTGCATTGAATCATTTCAGTGTTTAAAATAAAAAGATCAAAATCAGGATGTTTTTACTCCTAAAGAAAGAAATGAAATAAATGCACTTGTTACAAACATGTCAAAGCTAAGGGGATATTTGCTCACCTGTGTGTGTTTCAGCACTGATGGCTACATTGCGTGTGAGGAGCACGAGGAGGTCCTCAGAGCTGCGTGGGTGGAAGAACAAGAGCTTCAGAAACAGAAGGAGAAAGAGGTGTGTTTTCTTTTATATCACGAATTTGACAATTATTGATTACAACCCTGTAAGATTACCAGATTATGTAGTTTAGGTGGGAACTTTAACACAAAGTATCAGCTGTTACTTTCAAGTAGAAACCTGTATGTGACAGGCTTAATTTTTTTTCTTTTCTTGCAACATCTAGAAAAAAGAGAAGAGGGCCATCTCCAACTGGACTCTGCTGGTCAAAGGACTCCTGATCAGAGAAAGGCTTAAAAAGCGTTACAACAAGAAGAACCAGGGATTGGGGAGCCTTGCTCATGGAGGTGACGCCGAAGGGTTTTCCTCAGATGAGGAGGCTGCTGAGGGTGAAAGTCCGGGAGCTAAGACGGCATCCGAGACTCTAGCAATGTCCTGGCCTCAGAACAGACAAGCAGAGGAGGATGGTGGAAATGCCAGCGGACTGAAGAAGAAGAAAGTAACAAAACGAGAGAAGAAGGGTCAAGAGCAACATTTATTCCCCTTTGAGAAAGTGTGATGTTGGAGACCACCTTCAGGTTTTTGTAAAGCAAAGATTGATTCCATTATGCTGTTAAAGAAGCACTTTCACTGACTTCTTGCAACATTTAGTTTGGAAGATGTTCACATCACTTCAAAGCAGGATGCTGCATGGGTCACTGAAATACCCTGGAGCCTTTGGAAGTAACGCTGGAAGGAAAGGAAAGGAAATACGGGAAGCGAGGAGAAGGTGACGACATAAAGCCTCACTGTTCATAGCTCCATTTTGGTGTACACTGTATTGTAAGATTTTTATGTGAGAACTTCATGGACATGGGGGAAAAAACATGCATATGTACAGCAACAGTATAGGTTGTCATGGAGACTGTGGAAGTGTCCTTACATCTTCATGTGTATTAGGTGAGTATTGGGCACTGATATCAGGTTTAAATATTCAGTGCTTCAAACTTTGACCAGTACAGACAGGTTTGAACCTGCTGGGCACATTAATGTTGGCATTTAGAGCTTATGCTGACATGAATGGATAACTTGCGTGGCAATTAAACACAATACCTCCTGTGCTAACACTACAAATTATAATGAATGGTAAAAATAAGCACACAGCATCTGTGCTCCTGTCAGCTGCTGCTGTTTTATCACATTCATGTTAGCAGTTTTTTCCCCAACCTGCAGGTCTGACCAAATAAGAGCATAGCTTCTGTTACTGGCTCAATCTAAATGTTTTGGGTTTTTTTTACAAAGAAAGTCATTCCGCTTATTTACTTTTGTCAGCTGATTTTTTTTTAATACTCATGTTGGGTAAAGATCTGACAGAGCCATTGTAAGGAACCAACCACTGTGCACATTTAAGTTGATCTATGGATATAGACTCCTCATCTAACAAAGTATATGCAGACTATATGACAGTTTTTAATAAGTGTATAACTTGAAAATCACTAAAACTGTTCTTTCATTTTTGATTTATCTTTAGTGCTTCGTGTCCTCTTTGCCTGTTTAGCAGGAGGTTTGCTTATATCTCCTCTTCTCTTTGTCATTGTTTGCATTCAGTATTTCTTTTACACTCATTTCTTTTACATATTAGGCACCATTTTATAACTTTTGGCTGTATATTATTGTTTCCGACACTGAAAAAAAGACAGAAAGAAAATACCATCCATAAGTCAAAATTTCAAGTTCAAATTTTAGGATCATATTTTCTTCTAAATTTGAGTTGGTAAATAGAAATTTTGAGATGCCTGACTGTAAATTGTGAGATAATAACATAACAATGACAAATTGATGAAAAAACATTGATTACAGGGTTGTAATCAATGTTTTGTAATTGTTGGAAGATTTTCCGTACTACATGTCTTCAAACCATTTAAAAGTTGCCAATTGTTCTTGTATGAAATTTATTTTTGTAATAAATGTTTAAATATATTGAAATAAAAACAATGCTGTAGATTTCTTATAGATTATGCTATCTATACTTATTAATTGGACACTTTTAAAGATCATCAAGATTGCCCCATTAACCACCTTGAAATGGTGAGTAAACAAAGGTGTTACTAATGCCATATTAATTATGTTCTTGAAGGTTCAATTGTATTTAGGCACAGAGTCTTGATCACTGTGAACTGCCTGTGTTTACCTACAAAAGGACTGCCAGAAGAGGGCCTGACTTTGGCTTGCTTTTCTCTCAAATTTGGATTTTTCTAATTTTCTTATGAAAAGGTAATGATTGTTTTTAGGTAGACTGTAAGGCATTCCTTAAAAGTAAAGACAACATCAGTGTAAACTGCAGAGGTAAAATGTGTCATGTTGCAGCAGTAACAGCTCACTGAACATCAGCTCCATTAGAAGATCCATCTTCTAATTCCACCCTATTACCATACCATTTCCCTCTGGGGCTTAGCCCTCGACTTCTCTCAGGCACTGCTGAGAAGCACAGCAGAGGATAATGCATAGTTTATCAAGCCATCACTCCTATACTTTCATAGCAGAAGAACTGTAAGTCTAATGTTTCAGTCTAGCTGAAGAGCTGCATTAGACTGCCTGCAGTTACAGCTTTAGGAGGAATGGAAACAAAAGCAGGAGCAATTTAGAAATGCAGCTTTATGATGCCAGGATGCATTTGATACCAAAGACTATCAGTTACTGGCATGAAACGATCAAATTTCATAAAGTGACATTCGAGGATCAGGATAAATAGCATGCATATGCACATATACACACACACACTGCCGCTGCACGGCCAGTAGGGGTTGTAGAAGGGCGTAAAACTAGAAACACGTTTAACACAACGATACTCAATTGAAAACCCATTTGCTAACAGCAGTGGAGGAAGTATTCGAATCCTAAACTACTCGGGTGCAAGTAAAAGCCTTCTTACAGTTACATAGATAAAAGCAACCCGTATATCATCGCCAGAGTACCACTAATAATAAAAAAAAAAGTTCTCCGTGTGGGAAAATATTTAATTAGGTTATTATTGATCGTGCATTAATGTAAAACAGGATTGTGCTGTATAGCTAACAGAGGCAATTTCTAGCTGCAACAAATGATAACTTGCATTATACATGAATCAGATTTTTAATAAATACTGAGAAATATCACAAGTACTCTGGTTGATAACAAGAGCAGTTGCCAGTTTTCTGTCAACCTGGCTCAATTACGAAGGTTGTATGTTGCACTGTGTGAGAGCTTTAATCTTGTAAGCGTTTGTTAAACATGAAGTTTCCAAAAGTAACTATTTTTTAGATTACTGAACGGGCATAAGGAAACACAGTCCCAGACTATACAGTTACTTATGGAATCTTTATAACGTGGATGGGATTTAGGTGTCACGTTATAAGAGCAATATGCCGGGAGAGAATTTTCTATGTGTGTAAACCATCGACTGTATACAGTGGACATAGGCTACAGTATCCTGAGAAATTTTAATTTAGAATTAATCCTCTTTTCAGCATGAAATCAATAAATCAATCTCTCTGCATAGTGAAGGTCAAATTATATTGATCAAAACATGCATTTAACCAGATGCATGTTTGGAACAAAACAAGGCAGATCTTTGGTGCTTGGATACTACCGGACAAAACAAGAAGTGCTGCATCTTTCTTTACAGAGAGAGAGAGAGCGCAAGGCTGCGAGAGAAACGCGGACGTGACGTCACTGTTAAGTACCCCTGTAACGGTCTATCTTCCGTCTACCAGCCAAGCAAAAGCGTGTAAATCGCTCTTGGGATTTCCTTACTCCAAACTCGCCTCTGGTTGTCACCGCGGGCTGACTTGACTTTGCACTAAGAGGTAAACCCCACCGACTTTAAACAGTGGAAATTCACGCAGCGGTTGTGTAAATGTGCCTCTTTGCTCCCGAGCTTCTCCAGAGGCCCTTGTTTACATCTCGATCCCCGGACTAGAGTGGATGAGAGGCGGAGGCACAGCGGGAGGGGAATGAGGAGGAGGGGTGGCTACCTGGCTAGCTCTTATGTTGTCAATTCTTGTTGGGGAATACATTAAAAGTGTTGCTTGAAAACTTTTGCGAGTGTGTTATGAAGGTGTTCAACAGTCGTAACTCGTCCGAGTCGTGGCTTTGCAATTGCGTGACTTCCTCTGCTCAACAGAAACCAGTACGCTAGCCAGGGAGCTAATCCGGCTAACGGTAAGTTAGCCAGCTGTTGTGTGGATTTAACTTCAGAGGCGCTTTGAGCCGAAACGCTGAAGTCCAGGAACGACCGGGTGCTTATTTGCGTAATTTAATCTCGACTCTCCGCTACCCTCATCCTCCCACAAGACCTGTTATCAAACCTGTGCTGAGTCGCTGTAATACATTAGCCTAGCAAGATGTGTGTCACCCAGTTTGCTGCCTATTTTTATCCTGGATCGGGTGGAATGCGAGCGTTCGTCTGTCTGCCGGGGCCGACTGGCAGGCTTTCCCGGCTAACCTTGTTTTCTGTCCAGTGGCTATTTACAAAGTCACATTTTGAACACCGGTGCCAGCAGTCGTCTTTGATCCCGTGTCTGTTGATCAAATCACATGTCGAAATAAGCCTACTAGAGGGGCCTTTGTGCTGTCACTGTTTTAGTTATCCTCAATGTATTTTCCGTTCAGAAGTGGGGGATTACTTTGTATTACACGGCGAAGACACACGTTTTCTCCATAAGTAAAAAAAAAAAACCGCAAGCTTCTCGCCCATATTTTTAAAAAACGTAAAGTTCTGTGCAGCGTTGGTTTTAGAAAGTAAATGCAGTTTATATAAAGCATCTGTCTGTGTTAGACCCCAGCCGATATACTGGGGGTCCAATATTAGTGGCTAGAATTAGGTAGGAGTTATCTATGCGTATTGGTGTTTATAATATGGAAGCTTGTTTCCAGCACTGATAATGAAACTTTGGGGCATTGCTCCAAAATTTGTAGTTGTTCATATCAGTTCATACCAGAACTCGAAATTCTGATATGACCTGAAATGATGGCTTAGCTGTGCCTGGCCCAGTGGTGCAAACAAGCTTGCATATTTATGACTCATAAATGAAAATGTAAAAAGTAAAGAAGAGACTGATGAAACACCTTTCACCTCTGTTATGAGTGTTATCGTTGCATACTTTGACCACCCGAAGGGACTTGTTAACTTCACTGTTGGCAACACACATTTTTGGAAACACTAACATAAACAGCTGATGATGTTCAGCAGAGCTAAACGGAGAGTAAACGCATAGCTATACTGAACAGATGCTAATGAAACATCAGGAAACATCAGGAAAGTTCATCCTTGGGAAAGATGTGAGAAGCTGAGTCATGTAAGTGTAACTGAACTATGAACCCTTGAAGTTAGGGACCATGGATTTAATCCAGTCACAGCCATTCATCTTAACATCATTTTCCTTTTTTTTGTTTTCTAGCTTGTCAGCTATAACAAGATTTAATTTTCTCATTAGACCACATTTTCTTGTAAATGAACCAAATTTGGAAACTAGCAATTGGTCTTCCTGACTTGTTGTGAGGTATGAATCCATTTAAGTGTGTTATTGAGAAATTTTCACAAAAAGTCATTGCAGGCTCTCCTCAGTGTGTGAACCACCAGGTCCTCTGTTCAGAATGACTTTAATCACGAAGTCAACATTTCATCCACACATAACGAAGACAAATTAATACTAAAATCCACCATCTACCTTCCAGTTAAAGTGTATTTAATCACATCTCACAAAGACTGTTGCCAGCTTGATGCAGTTCACAACACTCTAGGAAAGTCAGTATTGTTAACGGTCAAAAGTAATGGTGGTCAAATTCATTTGACCCAGTATCGCTATCTCATCCATCTGTGTTCCCCAAGGAAGAAGACATGTGATTAGGTTATGTGGTTCATTAGTTCATTCCAGTTTACTTCAGTTTGTCATTAAACTTTGGCACAGGCATTTTTTCATTGTTTTTTTTTTTTGTCTTTTATTTATTTAGTAACAATAATTTTAAATCAATTGGTTTGTTGGGGAAACATTTTAATCTGTGTTTTATTTATTTCCTTTTTATCAGAACACAATTTTCTAGAGATTATGGGACATTTGCTTTCTACCACATTGAGGATGATAACTGATCATTGTATTGTATTTTGACCTTGTGAGCCAATGTTCCAAGGTATTACTCAGAGATTCCTAGAAAAGATATCATGGTAGTAGATGTTTGACAGCGGTGAAAGCCCTGTTCAACCTTATCTGCAGCTTATAAGCTTTTATGTTTTCAAATATGATTTCTATTATTTTATGGTTCCTCCCTTTTTCTTTTTTCCCCCAACTAGAGTTTATTACTCAGGCTTTTTTTAATTTTATTTTTATCATTGTTTATCTGTCAATACATGTTTGTTTTGTTTGTTTGTTTTGTTTAATTTAGCTTTGCAGTATGTAATTTGTTTACAGAATTATGTAGTAATAAAAAAATAGAAGGGATTTATTTACAGTAGTCTGCAGAAATCAAGTTTATTTGTCAACACAGTCTGAACTCTCTTAGCCATGCTTTGTTGTAATTTCTTAAAGTAGTCTTCAGAAATAGTTCTCCAGGCTCCTTGAAGACATTCAAAGCTCTTCTTTGGATCTTGGATGCCTTTCATTTTGTTCTCTTGTGTCAAGATGATCCCACTGTTTCAGTAATGTTGAGGTTCGGGCTCTGGGGAGGCTGGTCCATGACTGACAGTGTTCCGCTGTGTATCAGATACTTTTCATCTGCCATTAATCGTTTTTTCGGCCTGCCACTTGTTCGTTGGTCCTCAAATTGTTTAATTTCCTCATGTTTTTGCCAATCTATGCCAGGTTTTTGGGTTATAGCATTTTGGGAATCACCTAGTTGGGGTAAAATATTATTTTTATGCCTGACAAACTGTGTTATCTTTAGCATTTTTTTTTTTTTATAAGGAAACAAATTATGTGTTTTTGTGACAGGATGCTAGTATCAAAGTGCATGCAGGTACAATTAGTTTTTGCCAAGTTGTCTGTTATGTATAGACACAACACTGGTTCATATCCTGAGTTAGGCGCCTTCTTTAATGCTTGAATGATTTGTAGGTCAGTGTTAAGAAACTTAACAAACAAACAGAAAAATCTTCTGGAAATAGTCAAGCACAAGGACTGGGTTGAAAATAAGTGAAAAAGCAGCCAAAAAAACCCCACAAAACATTCTTTGAAAGATCTTCAGAAAACCTGGAGAACTATTGCTCGAGAGCACTTTAAACAATTACAAGAAAGTCCGGCTCCTTCAAATGAAAAAATAAAGAAATGATGGGTGGCTGAATGCTTTTGCACAGTACTATAGATTATTTACGTGCTCACTAGGGCAGGGCAATATGGGTAAAAATATTTATCACAATATATATTTGAAAATTTTCCATAGTGATATAATTGATGCGAGACAAATACTTTACAACTCCACAAATTTATTAGTGCAAAGAAAAAACCCCATCAATGTATTTTCACATAAACAAGCAGCTGTTTTTTTTATGTGCATTAAAGCTATATAAACATTTAACAGTGCAAATGCAAATTCCTCACTGACAGTTTAACCAAAAGGCATTTCCAGTGGAAATTGGCCGACATATCCTGAGCATAACCATAATAGGGCTGGGTATCGTCACTGATTTCTACAATCAATTCGATTCCAATTCACAAGGTCCCGAATCGATTTGAATCGGGGAAATTGTGACTCAGACAGTCAGAAATATTATAATTCTGATCACACATCAGTACATTTCCATATTTTTTGTCTATAAAAAGAAAGCTGACACTTGCGAGACTTTATCAAAGGTGTGAGCATCGCAGCAGATGCCTTTGTTAAAGTAACTGAGGATAAAACACAGAAATCCTGGCCTGGGATTTTATAGCAGATGACCTTAAAAATATTCTGCAGTAGATCAAAAATGAAAGAAAACCATTAATCAACATATGAACATTACCTGATGCTGCTGAAGTGAAGCAGAGCAAAGTTAGAGGTTTTATTAGAGACGCAGCTAAGCGTTTTGCAATTTTGCATAATTGTAAAATTTTTTAATTTGTTCAGCAGGCCTATTGAACAGCAGAAATGAGACTTTCTTGTCGGAAGTAAGTAAAAGGAAAAAAACAGCGTCCGACAGCGCTATAAACAATGGTAGACTTGTGCGTAATAAGCAAGCGAATAATGCAGAAAACAGATTTTTAGATGTGAAACTGTTCGTGAAGTACACTGAGAGAGGGACAACGAGCTCTGCATGAAGTGTGATTTTTTTTTTTTTTTTTTTTTTTTTTTTTTTAAATAAATTTATTTTTTTATCGTGGTGGAAGCAAAACAGGAAAAGTAAGAGGGAATTCATGACGATGTTTATGTGAAGCGTAGTTTGGATCTTCTTTTGCTGCTGGTTCAGTCAATATTGTTTGGAGAGAGATCAAACCTGTAGCTTCAGAATCTAGCGCAAAAAGGACCTAAACACAACGCGCGGACCCGCCGAAACATCAGAATCATTGAGCTGTCGGCTTTCAGCCCCGACCGTGTCTGTGCCGTCGGGTGAGAAAGGCGACATCTCACTGATTCTGATCCGTCGGCGGGTCCGCGCTTTGTGTTTACATCTTTGTGCAGAGTCCGTGTACCTGCTCTCATTTACTGTTTTAGCTGTTTGGTGGTTGTTGAAATTTTGTGAGGTTTAACCTGAGGGCAAAAAAAATATTTAAAAATCGATTCAGGATTTTAATGAATCAATATCACGTTATCCAAATGGTAAAATGGCCTGTATTTGTATAGCGCTTTTACTAGTCGCTAAGGACCCCAAAGCGCTTTCCACAACCAGTCATCCACCCATTCACACACACACATTCACACACTGCAAGTGTCAGTGCCAGAATCGATTTTAATCGATAATCAAAACCCACCCCTAATGTATAATATCCACAAAACTTAGAGTCTATACACACACACACACACACACAATGCGGTAATATTATGTTGAAGCAAAGTACATAGTACTCCGTGAGCCTCCTGACTACGGTAGCCGTAACGCTCCGACGACGCATCAAGCGGTGCGGCTTCGTAGTTTAGCAAAGTCATACTAAAACATTTTTTGACAAATTTTTGAGTGCCGGGTACCACATAAAATAGGTTCGGTAATAACGACGGCCCGCTTGCATGCTCTACCAAAAAATGTGCTTTGTTGTGTATCTGACGGACGAAATCCAAACCAGTTCCACACCACTGAAGTTGCAGCATTTTTACAACCAATTCTGGTTCATCCGTTTCATTCAATGATCCGCTTTCGCTCTTCTCATTCTCCGTCGGCGCCATGCTTTTTCCACCATGTGCATATGAAAACAAAGGCACTGCGCATGCACGTTTTACCCATATTCTATCGCGATATTTCATTTTCTTATCGTTGCCTAACATTATACCGGCATTACCGTAAAATGTATGATATTGCCCAGCCCTAGTGCTCACTTCATTGTACGTGTTTACTTTGTTGAAATGGAGAAAATGGCATTAGAGACTCTCACCAAAGTAAGAAAGTCAACATTGAGTGGCTTAGTGCACATGTTGTGTCACTGTATTTTACCATGTGATAATGCAGGCATCGTCTCTAGATTTACTTATGTATTTATTGTCTTTCATGTACACAAATGGTGTTTGTAAATGAAACTTGAAGGGAGAGGGCAGGCGTGGACAAACGGCTTGTTTTGGATTAAGAAGCTAGAATTGCTCATTCTAACTCTCTCTCTTTTTTTTTCTTTTTTTTTTTTTTCCATTTTCCTTATTCAACTCTCTTTTTCCCCTTTTCTCCAGTCTTTTTCTCCTCAGATTATCCAAACAAACCTTCCAAATGAGTGACGGGGAGTGTGACTTCTTTTGCTTCTTCCGCTGCTGCTGAACGCGCTGTGTATGCGCTTCAGGCAGACAGGAAGGCACGGTGTCTCGTAGAGTGAAGTGGCACGAGAAAGTGGAAACAGGGCAGCGAGAAACGAGGAGGTGGCGCATCAGTCAAGCCATTTCAGCTCATTGGACGAGTAGGATCCGACAGGTAGGCGGGTAGTCTACCTGTCCGGGTTATCAAATCAGTCGACTGGATGTCTGTGGACATGAATAGCCAGGCGTCGGATAGCAACGAGGAAGACTTCGGGGTGAACTCAGAAGAGGAGGATGAGGATGATGGAGGAGAAGAGGAGGATCCGGGTGATATTGCAGGATACTACGACGGAGTGGCCAGTGACGTGGAGCAACAAGGCGCCGACTCCTTCGATCCAGAGGAGTACCAATTCACCTGTCTGACCTACAAAGAGAGCCAGCGGGTGCTGATGGAGGAGGTTAACACTGTGGCTGCCGCACTGAAGGTGAGTGGAGCTGCACTCTTCTCAAAAACATTGGTTTAGTGTGTGAAATCAAAATCTGAAAGGCAAAAGCAGGGTGCAAGTGTGTTTTGGTTGTTGTTGTTTTTTTGTCCCCCCCCCCCCCCCCCCCCCCCCCCCCAAGTTAGATAATTCAGTATGGGTCACCCTCATTTGTCATGCCTCATATGTCATGTTATTGAAAGTATTACAAATCTAAGTCTTTCTTGTTTACAAAGTTTCATAAGAAACAGTAAATCGCAGGTACAAAGTTATCATGGATCACCAACAAAATTGCAGTTGGGTAAATTTATCTAATGAACCAAATTATTATTTATTTATTTTTCAATTGGAGCAGAAACTATTGGAAAGGTGGATAAGAGAGAAACAGGAAATGTTGCAGAAGAGTCAAGGAAGGCATGCGGTGGCATGCAGTCTTGCATCCTTCCTCATGCATGCTTTACTCATGCAGCCCCCTTGGCTTTAAAAACAAAAGGGAAAAAAAAGAAAAAGGCAGTGTTTCCAGTAGTTAGAATTCAGCTGATGCAGACTAGCTTGTGGTATGTGTTACCCGTGGGAAAACACACCTTAGAACAATGTTTCACATGTTCATGTGTGAAAATAGATGGCACAGCATTTTTCAGGGGCCATTTACTCTGCTCCTAATGTCATTAAGATGTAGTTTTCAGCCAAAATCTTTCATGGCATGCATTTTTAATTTCTTTTTGCTATTTGGGCTGATTGGGGCCCGATGAATGTAAAAACAAAGACTTATAAGATTTTTTTTTTTTTTTTTTTTTTTTTTAACATGATTTTTGTTCTTGAGAAAAATTAGATCCACATATGAGGACATTCACTTTAAATTTCGATAGAACAGTGGCAGTATAATGTTCTCGTAAGTGGATGTCAGGCTCTTGTAGAGCAAAATTTAGTATTTTGGTCTAAATAACCCAAAATGTGATGTTCACATATGTGGACACCAGGTCCTAGGAGGTTAACTGCAAAAGACCTTTTTGAAAGTCTAGATCACAAAACTTGCTGTCAGAAGGTTCCAGGCAAACATAAAAAATAAAAAAATCACCAATACCAGTCTTTTGAACTGATGAAATGTAAAGTAAAACATTTTGACAATGAGTGAAGGTTTGATTGGAGGAAAAAGGGCGACTAATTGAAAACATCTCCTCTGCTGTTAAGTGCAGGGATGGATTTGGGCGTGTGTTGCAACTAGAGGCAGTGGATTTACTTCAGTCGTATTTCAATAAATTCTTGAAGCAATTATTAGTATGTGTTTAAAAAAAAAAAAAAAAGACAATGGCTTCAACTGCTCTTGTTGTAAAAATACTTCGAAGTCTAAAAGGGGCAGGGTTGCAGATCAAAAATCAGTGGAGAGACCTGAAAAGTGCAAGAATCATTCAGAAGGTGTTTGCAGTCAAAAACAGGCAGAAATTCCCTAAACAAGAAGTGAAAACATTTACAAACTGTGATACTTGTCAGTGGGATGCTATAAAGAACGGAGAACTTTGTAGCACTTTTGGTCTGGGCTGTAAATCTTTTTAAATCTGTAAAAGATTTTTTTTTTAAATCTTTATCCCTTCAGGTCACCTGTTTTGGGTAACATTGCTAAGTCGACAGGTTGTTTTCCATCAACATGTTACTTTGCTCACAGTTCCACACAGTCAAATTTGACAGCTGCACAGCACAACTGCAGTCCCCTGTTAGCAGAGCTGAGGCATGTGTTTTTCTTGATGGCACTAGGTGAAATAAACAAGTATGTCTCAGTGCCTTTGCTGGAATAAGTCCTAAGGGGTACTTTAAGAGTTTAAAACACAAAGACAGTGTTACATTTAAGAAGACTTGGAGTGTCTTTTCTTTATTATAAAATTGTAATGGCATTTCTTTTATCGTAAGCTCAGCTCATCAAATCTCGACATTCACTACTTTGAACGAACTGTCTACTTTTGCCACTAAGTCGCTTGTTATGTAGCAGAGGTCTTACTAAGGAGGAAACCTTTGTAGGTCAGGACCTATAATGCAGTGTTTTGAACATCAGCCAAACTTGGATCTGAGTCATTTGTAGAATTACACACAGAACTCGAGTAGCAGTCTTTCAACAAAGGGAGTCACGCACCAATCGTTTAAGCAATCTTTTATTTCTTAGAATTGGACATCATCGAAGCAACATCTCAACATCTCTGCGTCCCTTCTTTTTCCCACAGGTTGTACCGTCAGTAGCAAAACTGATCCTAGTGCATTTCCACTGGCAGGTTTCACAGATATTGGACAGGTATGTCTCCACTGCTTCTCATCTTTGCAGAATTTCTTTTACACTGTCTGTTCTTCACATCCATTTCTCAAATTTATTTTCTGCCCTTGCACTTTCTTTTCTTCACTGTTTTTATCTCATCATCTTCCTGTGTAATATCACTCTGCAACTGCCCCCCCCCCCCACACACATTTTTAGTTCGCTCTGACACTCTTTTCTTTTTCATTTTGTGTTGTTTAAACTGCACAGACTAGATGTTTGTTTTGTTTGTTTGTTTGTAGTTGTTTTTTTTTTAAGCCCATCATTTTTTTTAACAACTTATGGCAGACGGTATCAAAAAAGTTAATAAACTTAAATTACAGTTACTTTTAGTACTCATTGATACTTAGTAACACATTCGACTTGATATCTCTTCAGGCATTTAACATCCACTTCTTTGTTGATCAACTTTAATGTGCTGTTGAGTTCCTCATTTGACCTCTGCTTTCCACAGATATAAGTCCAACTCGTCTCTGCTCTTGTCAGACGCTCTGGTCCAGCCCAGCAGCACGTGCAAATCAGTCACTGTGAGTGGGGTATAATCATTTGTTGTCACTGATTCAACTCTGTACTCATATCTGCATCAAAGTAACTGTGATTGTAATGCACCAGATAATCCACTTGTACTAACACAGCTGATCAGAGTACTCTGGCTTTATATTAATACGTGAAATTTTGTCTTTATTAAATCTTTATTTAAAAAAATAACTTCTACTTACAATAAACTTCTTAGCTCAATGTATTTTTATTTTCTTTATTGTCTTTTAATGTGTATTTGTTGTTTTAAACGCACTATATTAATAAAAATGACCTTTGACTGCTCTTGTCAGAAACTTTGAGCTTACTAACAAGCTCTCTGGTTCATCAGGCTGATAATCTCGATTTCTGTTTCAGGCCCCTCAGTCCCTCCAGTGTGGTGTGTGTCTACAGGTCGTACGGAGAGACTCTCTGCTGGCACTGCCCTGCCAGCACTCCTTCTGTAAAGCATGCTGGGAGCAGCACTGCACCGTACTGGTCAAAGATGGCACGGGAGTGGGTGAGTACACAGCAAGCGTGTTTGTAACCATCTCTCTAGTCATCAGAGCGGTTATTAGAGTGGGAGTGAGTCACAGTTTGTTTGATCAGAGCTCCCAAACGTCTGTTCAAGAATCTGTATGTCTGCACTTTGTATATTTATGCGCTGGTATGTGTATTTGTCCACTAAGGGTTTCATCACAGTTTCAGCCTCTGATCTGCCTTGCTTTACTGCCAAACCAGCGTAGTTTGCAGAGTGGTGTTTAATTTGCGCTACATCAGCCACCCAGCAATACCATGTTTACTAACAGAAAACACTGCAAATCCCGGATGTCCATATTTATTTGTGCTTCTGCACGTGTGGAAAATTAAAGAATGTCTTTGGACTTGGAAGATAAAGGTGGTGTAATGTGACCTTTTGATGATTTCCATCTGGTGTGGAGTTAAACAGGCAGACATGCTCCTGCAGAAGCCTCATTTATCAGTGTGTGTCTGTGAAAGAGTGTGCTTGTGTCAGCAGGATGGCAGATGGGTGTGTGGGTGTGTACATTGATCGTTTCTAAGTTTTTTTTGAGCATTATACTGTAGACCTGTGCCAGATACCTTTCTTTTCCATGAGCGGTTACTGCTGCTCCTCACTGTTACTCACTCAGCAGACGAAAAAGAGAAACCAGTGTAGCCGCAGGACGAGAGGAAGACCTTACACTCTGACAAAAAGTTGGTAAATCTAGTTACAAACCTATGTTAGCAACAACTAGATGAAGTGAAGCCTGACGATCGCTCCTGTGACTGAGAGAGGTCAGACACCTAAGCTGAGATCCAAATGATCAGAATAGTCCAATATTTGGGTTCAGCTCTTGTACATTTTATGTGTGATAAAGTGCATAGTTTACCAGGCTCCCTGTAGCTGCATGTGTGTGGGAGTGCAAATGCTTTAGCAGTGAAATGTGTGAGGATGTTTGTGTGCACGTCCCTGTACTGCCTTTAACAGTCTCTCTGATAAAGTCAGTCCATGTAACCAAGTCCTTCTCAGTCTGATAAGTGTCTCTATGTCAGCTGCACTAAGGAAGGGTCTGTGGTGACAGATGACCCCAGTCTAGTTGTAGGTCAGTGTAACACAAGAAACCAGCTTACTTAGGCCAAACATGGCTGCAGTGGAACTTTTGGATGGCTGTAATTAAATTTAAAGAGTGGGTTTATTTGTACTATTAAGCACACAGAGGTGTTAGAAGTCACTGTCTACATCTTATTTGTCTCGCTGTCTGTGATTTAGGACTGTAATAAATGTGCATGTGTCTGTGTGTTCAGGTATCTCGTGTATGGCTCAGGACTGTTCCCTGCAGATGCCAGAAGACTTTGTCCTGCCACTGCTGCCAGGAGAGGAGCTCAAGGACAAATACAGACGCTACCTCTTCAGAGACTATGTCGAGGTCTGTGACAGTCTCTGTGTTTGCTCAGATACTGTGTCAAAGTCTGCATGTATAGTGAATGAGAAGCATCTGGAGAGGCAGTGAGAACTGAGTTGGCCTATTTGTGTTTGCTTTGAATCAGTGAATGTTGAATCAGTGAATGTTTGAATCAGTGAATGGATTTAAAGATGGCGCCGGTGAGGTCGGCTGCCGTCACGACTGCTCCGACCACTTTTTCTTTGTCTTTGTTTTTTAAGTTAGTTTTCAGCGTTTCTAAATCGGCAAAATCACCACCATTGGGTACATTAGGTATGACAGTGACACTCTTGTTTCTATTGGTTTACAATGTACTCACAATTCGAAGTTTTTAACTCTGGATCCGAGCTGGCCGAGTGAGATCTTGAGGGAGAACAAAGGGAAGCGGCGGCGGCCTAGAGGGAAGCGAGCCGGCGTCAGGAACAGGCTGAGAGCTCGTGCACACCGCACACCTCTGCCTAGCATCCTGCTCGCCAACGTCCAGTCACTGGAGAACAAGCTTGACGACCTCAGGGCCAGGGTAAAGTTCCAGAGAGACATTCGGGACTGCAATCTCCTCTGCTTCACCGAGACATGGCTGAACCCAGCGGTGCCGGACCACGCCATCCAGCCGGCCGAGTTCTTCTCGGTTCACCGCATGGACAGGACACGGGACTCGGGGAAGTCAAGGGGAGGCGGCGTGTGTTTAATGGTGAACAACAACTGGTGCAACAGTGCGAACGTTGTTCCTCTCACACGCTCCTGCACACCAAATCTGGAACTACTGTCCATCATGTGTCGTCCTTTTTATCTACCTCGGGAATTTACATCGGTCATTATAAGTGCCGTTTATATTCCACCACAAGCGGACACGGTCACCGCCTTATGCGAGCTGCATGAGGCACTCACACAGCACCAGACACAACACCGGGACGCTGCGCTTATTGTGACGGGGGACTTAAATAGCGCCAACCTCAAACGCGCAGCGCCGAACTTTTATCAACACATCTCCTGCCCCACCAGAGGTGAAAGGACACTGGACCACTGCTACACTACGGTCAAGGACGGCTACAAGGCACAATCCCGCCCTCCGTTTGGCAAATCTGATCACGCCGCCATCTTCCTCATGCCAAAACACAAACAAAGGCTGAAACAGGAAGTTCCGGTTCAGAGGAAGGTCGCGCGCTGGACGGATCAATCGGTGGCCGCGTTACAGGACGCACTCGATGACGCAGACTGGGGCATGTTCAGAAACAGCTCCGACGATGACGTCAACGTGTTTACGGAAGCGGTTGTGGGATTCATCGGGAAACTAGCGGATGATACCGTGGAGACAAAGACTATCACAACGTTTCCCAACCAGAAGCCGTGGGTGGATAAAACCATCCGCGACGCTCTGAGATCCCGCACCGCTGCCTACAACACGGGACTCACGACGGGGGACACGGACCCGTACAAAGCCGCGTCATATAACGTGCGGAGGGCGGTGAAAGAGGCGAAGCAGCGCTACGGGAGGAAACTAGAGTCACAACTCCAACAGAGTGACTCTAGGAGCCTGTGGCGGGGACTAAGGACAATAACGGACTATAAAGCACCAACAACCGGTATGACGAACGCGGCCATGACTCTGGCAGACGAGCTGAACACTTTCTATGCTCGCTTCGAGGCTGCAGCTAAGGACTCCAACAATGCTAGTGTTAGCGGCGCTAACGGCTGCAGACAGGAAGATACTGCCAGCACCGGAAACGTGCTCGTCATCTCCGAGCATGAAGTAAGGAGAGCCTTCAAGAGAGTGAACACCAGGAAAGCAGCAGGACCAGACGGCATCCCAGGTCGTATCCTAAGAGACTGCGCATACCAGCTAGCTCCTGTGTTCACTGAGATATTCAACATCTCTTTATCTCAGTCGGTGATCCCCACATGCTTCAAAGAGTCCATCATTGTTCCTGTCCCGAAGAAACCCCACCCTGCTTCTCTCAATGACTATCGCCCTGTAGCCCTCACCTCAGTAGTGATGAAGTACTTTGAACGCCTGGTCAGAGACTTCATCATTTCTTCACTACCAGACACACTGGACCCACTACAGTTTGCTTACCGTCCAAATCGTTCCACAGACGATGCCATCTCTCATCTCCTCCACACATCACTCACTCACTTGGACACTAGAAGGGGGAATTATGTTAAAATGCTCTTCATAGACTACAGCTCTGCATTTAACACCATAATTCCCTCCACACTCACCACCAAGCTGGAGCATCTGGGACTCAGCTCATCTATGTGTCTGTGGATCTCCAACTTCCTAACTGGCAGACCACAGGCAGTAAGGATGGGCGGACATGTCTCAGCCTCCACCACTCTCAGCACTGGAGCCCCCCAGGGGTGTGTTCTGAGCCCCCTGCTGTACTCTTTGTACACATATGACTGTGTGGCCACTACCAGCTCCACCACCATCATCAAGTTTGCTGACGACACCGTCGTGGTGGGCCTGATCTCTGATAACAACGAGACGGCCTACCTGAAGGAGATTAGGAATCTGGAGAACTGGTGCCAGAGGAACAACCTCCTTCTAAACGTCAGTAAGACAAAGGAGCTGATAGTGGACTTCAGCACTAAGCAGGAGAGGAACTACCAGACCCCTGTCATCAACAAGTGCCCAGTGGAGAGAGTGGACAGCTTCAAATACCTCGGAGTTCACATCACGCAGGACCTGTCATGGTCCTGTCACATCAACACCGTGGTGAAAAAGGCCCGTCAGCGTCTCTACCACCTCAGACGCTTGAGAGACTTCCAACTGCCCTCCAAGGTGCTCAGGAACTTTTACTCCTGCACCATAGAGAGCATCCTGACGGGAAACATCTTAACCTGGTTCGGGAACAGCGCCATGCAGGACAGACGAGCTCTACAGAGGGTTGTGCGGTCAGCTGAGCGCACCATCCGCTCCGAGCTCCCTGACCTGCACTCAATCTACAGCAGGCGGTGCTGGACCAAGGCCAGGAAGATCATGAAGGACCTCAGCCATCCCAACAACAGACTGTTCTCTCTGCTGAGGTCAGGAAAGCGATTCCGCTCCCTGAAGACCAACACAGAGAGACTGAGGAGGAGCTTCTTCCCGCAGGCGATACGGTCTCTCAATCACACCACCACACAGTACTGACCCACACATACAGTTCTTACACACACTGGACATTCTGGACATTGTTTCACTTCATTACTTAAATCACGCTGCTGTTATTGTGTATATGCTGCTGTTATTGTGTATAAATTTATTTATATTTCTTCATACATTCTTATATAGTTCTATATTGTGTATTTTGTTGTACAGTTATTTTATTTTCAACTTTAATTTATATATTTTATCTTATTCTCCCTGTTAAATTTACCCTTCATTCTAATTTGTGTTGTACAGTTATTTCATTTTTAACCTTAATTTATATTTTATTCCTTCCTAGTTAAATTTACCCTTTTTAATTTTTCATATTTATTTCCTATCTTATTCATAGCCTTTTCCTTTTTTGTTTTCTTTAGGTCACGAGCAGTTGTCCAAGCATTTCACTACATATCGTACTGTGTATGACTGTGTACGTGACAAATAAAATTTGAATTTGAATTTGTTCCACACACAGCGTGAAATCTGACTTCTTTCCTGTATATATGTCTGTCTCACCAACTAGGTATCTTTGTTAATGCCAATTCTTATATCTCAATCAGACAGTCATTTCCAGCAATCATTCCCTCAGATGATAAAGAAATACATCATCAGTTGAAATTAATTACCAAGGTTGTCTTATGTCAGATACTTGTGCCTACATTGGAGGTGAATTCATTAATTGTCTCTTTGTGCTTTCTGCAGAGTCACTTCCAATTGCAGCTGTGTCCAGGTGCAGACTGTCCCATGGTCATCAAAGTGCAGGAGCCACGGGCACGTAGAGTGCAGTGTAGCCGCTGCAGTGAAGTCTTCTGGTAAGTGACACATTGAAGTTACAGTAAGAATTTCACACAAAGTAGATTATTCATTTCTTTTGCTGTCTAATTAAAAGTCTCATTACTGTTGTTTGTTTGTTTGGGAGGGGGGTGTTGTTGTTTTGGATTTTTTATTTTTTATTTTTTATTTTTTGTGCTGGCTATAAATCCTGCTAAGTTAGTAGAATAACATGCTGCTAAAAATAAAAACAAGACAGATTACTATTATTTTCTCACAGATTTCACTGAAACTCTGAAACTTGATTTTAAATATGTTTTTATCGAGGCTCAAAACATTAAAAACTTGCACATTTACAGATATGCACAGAGCTAACAGTCTTTCATGAATTAGTAAATTGGATCATTGTTTCACATACAGAGGTTTAACTAAAAATTATCCTCCGAAGTTTTTCCCCTTATGTGACTTTTTTTTAAATTATTATTAAAATCTTTATTTTATGAATCCAAAAGCTATGGGGTGAATTATTTGCAGAATTTGTTACTTGTTCAGACTTTATGTGGTGGAATTATGTCGCTACTGTAATTGGTTCATATTGTTTTTCCTGAGAACTTTACTCAGTTTTAACTTCGGTCTGTTTTTTATGTCACTGTAATCAGTGAAGCTTATCACTGTCTTTGTTTGTTATCTTTTCCTCAGTTTCAAATGCCGTCAGATGTATCATGCACCCACAGACTGTGCAACAATTAGGAAATGGCTGACCAAATGTGCAGACGACTCAGAGACTGCAAACTACATCAGCGCCCACACTAAAGATGTAAGAACATCTGCATGTAAACACACTGATATGCGCATGTACTGTAACTGTTGCTTGCACACACTTGTGCGCCTGCACACCTACTTTCGTTTTGAACTCTCCGTTGGTCACAAATCTTGCACAGTTTGAAAATGTAATTTGTATAAACACTGCAGATTTTCAGCTCGGAGTAGGAAGTTAAGAGCTCTGTTTGTCTTCTAGTGTCCTAAGTGCAATATCTGCATTGAGAAGAATGGAGGGTGCAATCACATGGTGAGTCAGAGCTGAAATTCACACTTTCCCAGAACACAGGAAACACTAAAAATACATTCACATTCTGAGAGCTGCTGTCCTCAGCTCTAATCATTTGCCACTTGCGTGAATCATTCCAGAAAGATGTTACTTATTTGTGTTTGCTTTTCATTTATTAAAGTCTCTAAGCTGTATGTGTGACAGCATTGTGTTCATTAGTCTTGTGTGATCTGCCGAATGGCTTTGATTCACGGTCCTAGTGAATCTTAAATTGTGTTTTCAGGTTTCTGGTTCACTAATTTGACTTCCTCCTCTTTTTTTCTTTCTTTCTTTGTTTCAGCAATGCTCCAAGTGCAAACACGGTAAGTTGGCTGTCTCAAAATGTCACACCTCTTCTATGATTCAGAGGAGGATTCTGTGGAGCAATTTGCATCCATCTGGGATAATGATTGCATTTCCAAGAAATTTCCAGTCACGGCTTGCTACTATGTTCTTGAAAACAAAACGTTAGAAGCTGCGGTTTGGCGGACTAGCAGACACGGCTTCTTCTGAGCTACTCCAATTATCAGTTACACAAAAATGTGGTTAAATCAATCTGTCATTCATTGACATAACAATATATTATCACATCATCCTCTTTAGACTACTAGAAATAAGAACTGAAGTTATAATTATGGCTTTTTTTCCCTCTCTCTTTTTTTTTTTGGTTTACTTGTGTGTACTGTGAAGTCAACATGTGCTGTGGAGAGTCCATAAATCTGTTTTGTTTTTCCTCTTGTGAAAGACTTCTGCTGGATGTGTCTTGGAGACTGGAAGACCCATGGCAGTGAATACTACGAGTGCAGTCGCTACAAAGAAAATCCTGATATAGTCAACCAGAGCCAGCAGGCTCAGGCCAGAGAGGCCCTCAAGAAATATCTCTTCTACTTTGAGAGGGTAAGCTGTTTTTCCGTAGAAAGGCTCCAGGTTAAACAAACCTGACTTTTTATGTCCTGTCTCCAAACACTCTGATACAAACCTTTTTTTTTTTTTTTTAATTTCATTTTCTCTGAAGTTTTATTGGGTTGACAGCTTCTTACACTGTCAACAAACCTACAGTTTTAGACAAGAGGGAGCTTAACATTGTATAAAAGCTTTGTGGGACATTGGAAATTAAAAGATTCTGCACCCCATCTAAAGTGTCGTACTGCTAGAAACAAACTAATATTTAATTTTTTTCCCACCAGTGGGAGAATCACAACAAATCTCTGCAGTTGGAAGCTCAGACATACCAGAGGATTCAGGAGAAGATCCAGGAGAGAGTAATGAACAATCTGGGAACCTGGATCGACTGGCAGTACCTGCATAACGCTGCAAAGCTACTGGCAAAGGTACTGTGACTGCATGCATGCATGGGTAGTGAGTTACAGAGGTGGAAATGCAGAAATGGGGAAGCAGATGCACATAGGGGAAAAAAAATATCAACCGTGATCTATTTATTCATTTCCTTTGGGCTGAATCACAGTTGCAATTAAGTTTGAGCTGCAAATAACTCAACATCTTTGATTAACTAGAATTCACAAACACACTGAGCATGTGGTCTCCCGGCATATCAGTGTAAATGTGCAAATACACTTTTAACACTGCACTGATCAACTGGTTCCTTTCTGCTTTTAAAGGATTTCAAAGTGAAAATCTGCTTTGTAACATGTCTATGAAAATGCCTCACATGCAACATATGTGCTGCTTGGGTTGAGTATATACAGATGGTGATAAAGTTTAACTTTGTGATGCTTAAAGTTTTTAAATCAAGGTTTCACAAATTTGAGTTTTTGTGTGCAAAGTAAAATAACTCAAGTAAGCCTGTGCAGTGTTGTGATTGCATGTTGTCTTGTTCCTAGTGTCGCTACACACTGCAGTATACCTACCCTTACGCCTATTACATGGAGTCGGGCCCGCGCAAGAAACTGGTGAGAAACAAGCTTCAATAAATGATCTAATATCAGCTGTGATTTCAGTGCCTTCCTTTTACTGTCCTACCACTGACTTTGTATCTGTTCAACAAATGTAATTGTGACTTCAGTCAGATTTCTCTTTGGGTGAGGGAAGTGATTCTTTTGACCTGACGTTTGTGTTCCTCCATGTGTCCTCTGTAGTTTGAGTACCAGCAGGCCCAACTGGAAGCAGAGATAGAAAACTTGTCGTGGAAGGTCGAGCGAGCCGACAGCTACGAGAGAGGAGGCGAGGGGGAGCTCAGCGCCAGTGACAGAGGGGTGAGAGAGTATACTAAACAATGGGAGGGAGGGGAAATGCATTAGGTGTGTAAGACAGGGAAAACTACAGGATGAGCCATGGGAATCTGTTGCTGGTTTCATTACATCCAAGTAATGACAGCACATGAAGCATGGTGGAGTATTTATTTGTTGTTGAGTTGATTCCCAAGTAAAATAGGTGACTTTTTGTTTTAGGCAAGTCCATGGCTCATTAATTTGATAAACAGTGGATCTCAGACACAAGGGAATAACTGATCCTACTGAGATCCATTAGATGGTTCAGTTCATTGATGAGTTTTGGATTTCAGTGTTTCATATGATTTTTATTGACAGAAAAGTATTGTTTTTTTAAATAATAGTGAGTGATTTCTTTTTCTTTTTTTTTCTTTCTTTTTTTTTTTTCTTTCTTTTTGCAGGATCTGGAAAATCAGATGCACATTGCTGAGCAGAGGCGACGCACGCTGCTGAAGGATTTCCACGACACCTGAAGCTCCATCGCGACTGCAAAGCACCAGCATCTTCCTCTTTACTTTCTTCCTTCCCTGCCTCCTAACCTTTACTTCCTTCCATGACCACGCCTCGGTGCAGTCATACTTTACCCCCTCCCTCCTTTTGCTTCACTGCACTCACTTGTTTGCTTCCATCTTTCCCTCCCCCTCACTTCCATAAGGCTGCAGGGCCACAGAGTGGCACGATTGTATCAGCCGTACCTCTTCATCATCCCCACCCCGTTTACAGGTTTTTGCCTCAAAGCATCACATTTACCGCGGTTACACTGGTTTCAGCATTTCAGATCTGATCATGTAGGTCAAAGCTCAGAGGTCTTCTGCCAGCTGCTTTGCTTTTTATTTGTCAGTAAACATAGAGACACTGGCACCAGCACCTGAAAGCAGAGTGAAGCCTTATGAAAAGAGAGCAGAGCTGCTTTTTGCAAAAACTTGCTGGTGACCTTTTGTGGCATAATCTCTAGTCAAACTGCCATGAATGGAGAAGCTTGTGTTCTGATAGAGATGAGGAAAAGCTGGGAAGAGGATTTTGTTTCTTTTATTTATTTTTTTCTTTAAGCAGAAGGTGCAGATGGGTGGTGTTACAGCGACCATAATGGCTAGATTCCACTTGATGGTAGTTGCACATGCGAAGCTGAAATTTAGTTTCCTCTCCAGATATTTTTTGGGGGAAGAAAACACTGAGTGTAGAAGTTCTGTTGTTGGGGTTTGTAGTGCATCATCTTCTCACTGTTGGAGAGTGATATCTTCAATGATGGGTGCCACAGCCCTCTCATATGATGCAAGAACCTGCATCATGCTGGAGGGAAGGTTTCATTTCTTTAACAAACACTTGTTTGAACATTCACTTCTTTAGATTCAGTCACTAGTTTTTTAAAGTAAACACACCTTCCCTCCACTGTTTTGTCTTTTGCTCCAGCAACCGCTGCCAGCAAAGAGTCGTTATGGCCGAAGTAAAACTACCGAATCGGTCCCGTTCTGGTCTCCGCATTCTGATGCTGTCGCTCAGTTGTGCTCAGCTAATCTAGATCCAAGCCGGCGTGATCCCTTTCTATTGCAAATCTAGCATTAGCACCTCCGCTGATCAGATCATGAAGTTGTTATGAAGCTGTGAGTGTAATCTCTGCCATTTACACACACTACAGCACCTCCCACTGACATGGCATGCACACGCCCACACACTCACGCTCAAACACTCCGCTGCAGAAAACAAACTGTTAATTTTTCTCCTCGTCCCATCTCATGCTCTCCTCTTTCTTTTCCATCATCCCCCTATACTTTATTTTGCCCTCGTTTTCTCTTTTTCCTTTCCCTGCTGACATTGTTCACTTTTCTTCTGGAAAATGGCTCTTCATAGATAGATTGTTTTAAAAAAAATTGAAAAAAAAGAAAATACCAAAAAAAAGCTGTAATTTTCAACGGTTGTACATTAATACAGAAATAGAGTTACTGAGAGAGTTTTTAAACCGGATCCTGTCTCTTGTGTGTTAATTACAAACACCACTTCACACAGAATTTCACTTAAAGGTTTAAAGGACAAAAAATCAAGTTGTTTTGTTTTGTTGTTGTTTTTTTATTTTAAGGAATTTTAATTATTTTAGTTTTTTACTAAATGAAAGGAGAGTGATGCGGCGCTGATGCGGACGCTGCACCGGTCCGTCGTGGTGAAGAGGGAGCTGAGTGTAAAAGCGCAGCTCTCAATTTACCGGTCGATCTATGTCCCTGCCCTCACCTATGGCCACGAAGCTGTGGGTAGTGACCGAAAGAACGAGATCGCGGATACAAGCGGCGGAAATGAGCTTCCTCCGAAGGGTGGCTGGCCTCTCCCTTAGAGACAGGGTGAGACGTTCGGCCATCCGGGAGGGGCTCAGAGTAGAGCCGCTGCTCCTCCACATCGAAAAGGAGCCAGCTGAGGTGGTTCGGGCATCTGACAAGGATGCCCCCTGGGTGCCTCCTGGGTGAGGTGTTCCAGGCATGTCCCACCGGGGGCCCCGGGGCAGACCCAGGACACGCTGGAGAGATTATATCTCTCGGCTGGCCTGGGAACGTCTTGGTATTCGCCCGGATAAGCTGGAGGAGGTGGCTGGGGAGAGGGAGGTCTGGGCCTCTTTGCTTAGGCTGCTGCCCCCGTGACCCGGCCCCAGATAAAGCGGAAGAAGATGGATGGATAAAGGAGAAAATATGATTGAGTTAATGATCCATCCTTAACAAGAAGTTGCACTCTGATTTCTAAAAACAAACAAATAAAACATCTGAAATGGATAAATACACTTTGTTTTTATAGACACTGCCAGCATATGGTGTCTTACTGGAAGAAGGCAACTGCCATCAGGGTGTACACTGCAAGCAAGACTTGTTTGTGGTCAGCCACAATGTTGATGTGTGGGGTACGTGTCAACAGTTCGATGAATCCAATCCACTGACCTTTTTACCTCATAGCTATCATCAAGGTTATTTGTGTTACAGTAGCACTCCTGTGGGCCTGGAACGTTTTAGTACCTGCTTCCAAAACAGTAGGAACCTCCTAGTCACTTGCTGCCTATTATATCTCACCCTGGGGTGACACAGCAACCAGGTAATGTTACCTCACCTGCCAGTGATTTCAGTGACATGATTGATCTATATAGGACTTAAGATCTAAATTTTTTTTCCCTCACACTGTGCTGTCAATGTGAATTAGAGGAGTCTCGTACACAGCAGGGGATGGCTGTAACTCTGAAGGTAGAGGATAATCTGCTAACAGGAAGTTTTGATCGACTAATGGTGGTTCAATCCCTAGCTCCTCCAGTCTTCGTATCAAATATCTTGGGCAAGATCCTAACCCTAAGTTGCTCTCTGATGCATCCGTCAGAGTATTAATGTGTGTGAGAATGTTAGATAGAAAGCACTTAGGCATACAAAAAACAATGCTGATGAACGGGTGCATGAGGCGTGTTGTATGAAGCACTTTGAGTGCGCTCAGAGAGTAGAAAAGCGCTATATAAGAACAAGTCCATTTACCAGAGGTCATTCCTACACCTGCAGTGTGTCATTATTTTGTTTCCAACACAGTCATACCGGTAATAAAACAAAAAAAAACAACAAAAACCTTTTTAAGGTTCAAAGGTTTTCTGTATTGGTATATTTAAAAAAAAAAAAAAAAAAAAAAAATTTCTGATAAATGCAACCTCAGGTAAACTAATCTTCTAATTATTAGGAAAAATACAGAAGGTAAGAAGGAGTTTGGCGTCCCCAGGACATGGACACCTTGCAGTCATTGAGTCAACAATTGCCTCCTCTGTATACCAAAGTATTCTAGTGTAGGATGTGAGGTTAGACACACATCAGTGAGAATACAAAGTGCAGCAAACATTCAGTCCATTAACACAAAAACAAATAATGCTGCTAAACAAAAGCTTCAGCTGAGACTGTAGCAGGATCTTGTAACATGACTGATCACAAGCACAGCAGCTAATCTACAACAGACTGACTGACAAAATAATCAAGGTGCCTCATCCGAAGCCTCTTGACTGCACTGCTGTAGCTGGACCTACAGAGAGATATGCATGAACTAATGCTACCAACTCTCAATGAACTGAATCAACTCTGTAAAAAAAAAGTAGGCCAAAATTCCTCCACAACAATGTGAGAGAGACTAATAAACCCATAAAGAGAATGAATGCTTCAAGTTTATGGCTGCCAAAGCTTCTATGAGCTACTGAATCCTAGCATGCACTCTTTCACACACTGCTGAAGTTGTTTTTAACTCAAACGATTTTATTTTTGTCCTGATACATAAAACTTGACAATTAAAAAATGTTTTGAAAGAGTCTTTCAATGAAGACATACACGTTTTGTTAATAAATATACATATAAACAGGATTAAAATGATATATTCACAATCACTGTAATTTTTCGGGCACTGCATTGTTGACACAGTGCAGAAACCCTACTCTGACATTATCAGATTGGCACCTTGTTAAGTGCAAGGCCCACAGCGTCTGCTACAGCCTAAAATAGATAAGTGTAGTAGTGGGCAAAGATGATATCCACTGCCCCACTGCTCTGCTTGACCTTGCATGTGTCCTGGTTTCATATTTACACAGTAACATAGCTTGTATAGGAGGAAGAGGGCACCCTCAAGTGTTTACTTGGAGCAGGCACATTTTTCACTTTACAACAGTGTGTGGGGCTGATGATTGAGCTCAGATTAGCTGAGATTCATTTAGCTTTATGAAATTCATCAATTTTGTCCACTATACCAGTGCAGCTTACAGTAAGATAAGAAGATTTGGAGATCAAGTTAATTTTAAAACCCCAGTCATTTATAGACTACTAACTGACCAGCAAGCTCGTTGTATGAGCTGTCAACTTGACGAATAAACTTACCAGATTAAAGAATACATTTTGTTACTATTGTAATAATTTAAAATATGTAACCACCATAGGTTACAACTTGTAGTCTAAGCATTTATTTTAACATGTCCTTCTTTAGCAACTCTTGTTGCCACCTGGAACTTTTAAAAGGTGCTCAGAATACCTGGGGACTCTTTTGGTTTGAACACCTTCGGGAAAAAAAAAGGTTGGGAAAGACGCCACCGCATTTAATGTGTCACTCGTTAACTTGTAAACTCCAGCCTTGTTAGACACCATTACATTTAAATAATATGAATTGAAATAATTATTTTCTGTTGGGATAACCTTGCCATACTATGTTTCATCTCCCAGTGTACCCTGTAGGCAACAAACTAGAAACACAACAGAAATCAGTGCAGCTGGATTTAAGCAGCATTGGAGCCCTAAAAATGTCAGAAATCTGTGTGTTATCTTCAAAGGGTCTACAAGTCACCAGTATGAGAGTAAATACAACTTTGTATGAATACTGAAGAGGAGCTTCATTAAATTCTACAGCAATGAAATAATATATATGAGGGGGCGGATCTTCCGGATGTGACGGCAGTGTCGGAAACGCTGTCAGACGGGAGTGATGCACGTGCTGGAGTTAGCTGCAGAGAGAACATGAGCACTTGTCTGTTGAGGTTGAAGAGGCTCGAAAAAGCAGCGAATATCTCTCACGGTGCCGTTTTCTGGTCCTCATTAGCACATGCTCAGGCTGCTAAGAGGGCGCACGGAGGAGCCTGACGACGCACTGAAGGGTAACTGAACGAGGAGGAGAGCAGCTCGCGGCGCGAAAGAGGAAAGTTGTCGGTGTCTGAGCCGGTGCGGCTTGAGAGAGTGTTTTTGTGTTTCTGTATGCGCACCTCGGCAGCTTGTTAGGGTGATTTATTTACAGTCGAAGGCTGATAAGAGGACTGGTGAAGGCTGTTTGGACAGCATGGCGGACTACCTGATCAGCGGGCAAACCGGTTACGTCCCCGATGACGGGCTGACGGGACAGCAGCTGTTCAACGGAGGAGACGGACTCACATACAAGTAAGGACCTTATCTCTATACCTGTATCCCTGGTAAGCAGGCCAAGTTGGGCTACTTAAGTTTGTATGTAAGTGGTTCATGTTTCTCAAGACATTCTACTAATATTATGAAGCGAAAATCAGGGTGTTACTTAATTGTTGCATTTATTATCGTGTAATAGGTGCATTATTGCTAGGGCTTACTTTTAGCTCAACGGGGATAGCGCCCCCTCAAAAAAGAGAGGATCCTACATTTCCCAGAATGCAGTCAGTTTCAAGAACAAGAATTTGTTTTGTGTGCCTGTGTTTTGCGTTGTTAATGGTTTTATTTTTGTTTGTTTTGTTTTCAAGCAAATCTAGTGGCATTTAAATATGAACTCGCTGTTTAAATTTCGCGCCTTTTGAAAATCTGCCTTGTACGCAGGATTGAACGTTTCACGGTGAATCCACTGCCTCTGTGTAACTGTGCAGCTGTATGTATTAGCAGGGAAATCCCAGCAAAATTGTTCAGTGAGGTTTTGAAAGTCTCTATAAATTTTAATTGTTTTCACTTCATAAATCGGGCATTGTGCGTCAAAGGATCACTGGTGCCCTTCACAGCTAATAATACTGGACCAATCTGAGTTGAAGCCTATTGGAAATTAGAGGGGTGAACAGTCCTTCGGTGCACACACTTGCCCTAAATTTAGGCTCTGGCTCATGCAGTCCTGTGTTGTTAAGCTGGATCCTGTGGACCCTGGCTATATTTAGAACGTCGGCCCGGTAGTCCTCTGCACAACAAAACTGTTTATTCTTTAATGAAATTGCTTTTTACTCAGCAGGGAAAACTAAGAATCTGATTCACTGATTATCAAATCATCCACAAGATGACTCTGAAACTTTTCAGTTTTTTCTACCCCCCCCCCCCCCCCCCCCCAAAAAAAAAAATAAAATCTGAATGTAATTATTTCTGACAACCAACCAGTGACCAAGCAATCCAAAATCCAATGATGAATTAAAACAATTTTTAAGCAATTAAAGATTTCAAAACTGTTATATATTACAAACAAAATAAAAGGAAAGCAAACAAATTGTGTTTTAGTGTTTCTTCTTTTTTTTCTAAATGGGTAAGAAAATAAAGCTGTATCAGCGAATCCTTTGACCCACTGGAACCCCAGGTTTAATCGATTTTAAATGCTGTTCATACATAATAAAGTGCTGTGGCTTAATGACACACATTTTCTCAGGTCGCATGGATGAACATGCTTTCATACCCTTAGTCTGTTTCTGGGCCTCTTTGCCTCTACTCTGCTCCATGTATGCAGTCTTGTGAACATGACACTCACTGATGATCCCCGTCCAAGAAATTCATGTTATGTCCAGTTTGCAGTTGCATAAGATGTGTTCTTTTCTCAAATGCCATAACTATTTCTGAGCTTAAAAATCACCTGCTCAATATTTAACCTGTCATGTTCACTATTTACAAAAAATACTTACAATTACAATTAGTGTATTATTCCTTTTAACTCTTGGAGTGAAGCCAGTTTAGTCAGACATCGGGGGTTAAAGTGTTTGACATCTCAAAGGAAGCTTCAGAACTGTAGGCTGAAAAGATCTAAACTTTCTTTTACTTTAACTGTTTTTGTTTCTCCCCCAGTGACTTCCTGATTCTGCCAGGCTACATTGACTTCACTGCTGATCAAGTGGTGAGTTGAGTCGACAGACGAATAATTGCCAACATGCAAAATCTGGTTAAAGCTGATGTTGTAGTATTATACTAATCCAAGCTGGATAATGTTCAGGGTGGGAGCATATGAGGTGAGAGTGAGGATTATGAGCTGTGTGCCTCCCATCTCTAATGTTATCTCACAGTGCTTCCATAAATTGCACAGTTTGTTTTCACTTTAAAGAGACTCTGTAACTTTTTCTAAATGCTGTCACTGTGACGTTCAGGGGATACCAACTAACTACAAAACTGGCAAACCGAGGTGGGGGCACACCTATCTAATGTTTACTAACTTTAGCCTTCATGAGCTGCTGGTCATACCAGACCAAGTAAGGTTGTAGCAGAGAAACGCCTGTGTTTATTGCTCTTGAATGTTGTGCTCTGAGAAATGTCACCAAAGGCTGCACCAGCATAAACCCATACAGCACCGTGGCTCACAAGGTTAAAGGCGTCGGGGGGGGGGGGCAGGAAATCTGATAGTGTGTTTGATTGAAATGACCATTTCTCTAAGGTGGTTAAGTTACTTCTACTTCTTTTTATCTTATTACTTCTACTTTTTGTCCTTCTCTCTGTAAACACAATAACTTGTAGAAGTATCGAATGAGTTCTTAGCAGAGGTGTAGAGTGGGGTCATGTTATTAGCTTAGTCATTGTCTTAATGATTTGTTGGTTGAAAATTGACAAAAAGCCTTATAACTTAGAAACTATGATTCTTACAAGTGTGGTGTGTATTCTTAACATATAGCAAGTACATTATAAAGATTTAAATTATGTCACATTTGTCCTTTGACTTCTCCTTCTAGGTCAATAGATTGACCTGAAGGTCTAGAGCTACATAAAATGACAGGCAACATTTTGTCGACTTGGGATATTTTTGAGTACAGTGATTCATTTTTTTGTAGAGTACAATAACAGGTTATAACTGTTTTAATACAAAACAATTAGAATACATGTGCAGCATTCCTGAATACATTTTTCTTTTTTAAGCAAAAACTCATGATCTAAAGCTTTTAATTTGCTCTTTATTATTGAACAGTTAAACTAATTTTACCAAACCGTACAATGAATGTTACAGATGTACTATAGTCACATAAAAACACAATTATTCTCAAAAGTAGGTGAAGTATATTAAAATGGGTTTCAACAGTGCAAAAACCAAAAGCATGCACTTTGCACTTGTTTTTACTGTACTACACACTCCAGTACGTTGAAAAAGAACAAAGGAGAAAAATGAATACATAGAACACACAATTCTAGTCCCAAAGTAAATACTGGCTAGAGAGTGAGCTGCCTTGGTGGAGGTTTGCGCTCTTGGAGTCTGTCTTGTTCATCTTAGACTTAGTTCATGCAACATCATAACCACATTTGTGTCAGAGCTGCAGTTTCCTTTTGTTATTGACATAGAAAGCAACAGTCTGACCAAATATATGTGTAACTTGGTTAATATGCATCCTTTTTACAATGCACATTTAAACAGTAGCTCTGAACTATTTTCTTTTCTCTTTTTTTTCTTTTTTCTTTTTTCAGCTAGTTTTGGTGTGTTCATGTTTGGACTGGACTGTTGTAACGAAGGAATTTCTTCTATGGTGATTTTAGGTGGCTCAGCATGTTGAGATATGCTGTATAAGCATTCCTTATGTTCTTTTAGTTTTAGGGTGACTGATGCATTGCTCTTGCATTTCACTGAGCAAGCATTTACTAGGACTGTTAGAGTTTGGAGGCCTACGGTCAACATGACCCCACAAAACAGGTTTTTGGGCATAATTCAAGAGTTATGCACAAATGTCTATTAAAATAAAAGTAAGTAATGGACAATATATTTCAAAAAGGATAAAAGTCACTTGCATCTCTCATGTGGCTTTAATTGAAACTGAGCATTTAGTCCACTTTGTCAAAAATAGTTTATCAGAAGATTAAAAAAAATATTGTCTGTCACCATGAGAACATGTTAAATTTACTCCACAGTCACTCAGATTAAAAACAGTATGTTGTGTCCTACTGACATATACTATTGAAGCATAGCTGTAAGTAGAAGTACTTCTCTCAGCTGGAAAACAGTCAGATGGTGGTGAAACACCTCAGACGACATGATTGTCCTGTAAGTTGAAAGAAATGTCAGTGCCATTCATAAATCTGTTTAGTTGCCTTTCTTCGCTCCAAATATTTAACTATCTAAACACACACAGTCTAAAAACTCCGTGTCACTCTAAAAACATGTCTAAAAACATGACATGTTTTGTGCTGGTATGTTGTAACAAACTGATACATAGTGTCAAGTGTTTTAATGTCCAAAAAAATGTGACGTTGTAATGTCACAGCCATTAAACTGAAACTGGTTAAATATTTCCACCTCTGCTTACCCCACTGTGTGAGGCTTGAAAGGTTAAACTGAGTGTTTCTGTGTATGTAGGACCTGACATCGGCGCTCACCAAACAAATCACCATGAAGACCCCCTTCGTCTCCTCTCCTATGGACACTGTCACTGAAGCCAACATGGCCATCGCTATGGCAGTGAGTATAACAACCAAAGGCATTTATTGTTCTGTCATCACATCTGGCCATCCTCAGGCACACACGCATGTGTTATCTCTTCTTGCAGCTAACAGGTGGTATAGGCTTCATTCACCACAACTGCACTCCAGAGTTCCAGGCTAATGAAGTTCGCAAAGTCAAGGTAGTGATTCTGTGTTCAGTCTGTCTCTTGTCTTTTTTATGCATGTTTATTTTCATCTTTCTTAACTCGTGTCTTTTTTGTGTGCATGTGTAGAGCAGTGTATTTGTCTGCTTCCCAGCTTATAGAGTATAGGCAATGATTCCTTTATGTTCCTTTCACCGCTCCTTTTTTTTTTTTTTTGCTCAATCTTTATTTTTCCACATCCCCATCCTGTTTTTTCCCCCTCCTCATTTCCTTCCTCCCCTTCCTTCTCCAGCGATATGAGCAGGGCTTCATCACAGATCCTGTGGTGATGAGCCCCAACGAGCGAGTAAGGGATGTCTTCCAGGCCAAGGCACGCCATGGGTTCTGTGGCATCCCTGTCACAGATAACGGCAAAATGGGCGGCAAGTTGGTGGGCATCATCTCATCCAGAGACATCGATTTTCTGAAGGTGGAGGACCACGACCTTCCACTGAGTGAGGTGGGCATGCAAAAAATTGGTTTGATCTTGAAATTTACATCTCAAAATGCTCTAGAGACACTTTCTTAGAAACCTTTGTAATATTTTTCTCACAGGTGATGACAAAGCGAGATGATCTGGTGGTTGCCCCCGCTGGGGTGACTCTGAAAGAAGCCAATGAAATCCTCCAGAGGAGTAAGAAAGGTGTGTAGGTTGTTTCGTGTAAGACCTGATAATATGATGATTAAGTTGGGCCAGTTGATCAGATTTTGTCCTTGATCATAATTTTGGCTTTCCACAATTGCGGGAACATGATTGACTGTTAATGCGAATGTGTGCCCTGCTGGTTGAACACAAAGCAGTCCCTAAATCACAGCCTGACGGTGTGCCAGCACATACCAGTCACAGCTGTTTCCTGCATGCTGCAGCTTAAAGTTTCCTGGATGTACTCTGAATGAGAAACAGTACAAAGACAGATAAACAACAGATATCAAACAGTCAAAACAAATAGCAAAAGTCTGGCACAGCAAAAGGCAAAGAGGTTGTTATTCTAAACAGATCTTCATCCATTGTTTGGAAATACTTTAGATTTAGTGCGATCTGCAAAGCAACAAACTAACTTCTTCAACCACCTGAAAACACTTCACTAACTGTTAGGGCTGGGCAATATCATACCGTTCACGGTAATACCGGTGTAATGTTGGGCAATGATAAGAAAATGAAATATCGCGATAGAATATGGGTAAAACGTGCATGCGCAGTGCCTTTGATTTCATACGCACATGGCGGAAAAAGCATGGCGGCGACGGAGAATGAGAAGGGCGAAAGCGGATCGTTGAATGAAACAGATGAACCAGAATTGGTTTGTAAAAATGCTGCAACTTCAGTGGTGTGGAATTGGTTTAGCTTTCATCCGTCAGATACACAACAAAGCACTATTTTTGGTA